>NW_011338486.1:166442-196357 GCF_000735185.1 Notothenia coriiceps
TCATCTCACAATGTCGCTTGGGGCCCCAAGTTGGCCAGGGACGGCCCTGTGTGTTTTTCGAATTAAGCACCTACTGTACATCATGTGTTTCTGAAGAAATGGGAAGAAATAGAGCCATGTCTAGACGAAAATATTTCTTAGAAATAGTCTTGAAGTATTTCAACAGTAATGACAAAGTGGTGTTAATGGATTGTGCCAGTAAAGATCTTTATATGTTAGTTGTTTGGCAGAAGTTAGGGTCAGAAAAATGTGTGTATATCCGGCCTGATGCAGAATTATTGTGATGGAAACACAACTATGCTTGATCCTCAATGTGGAAGTTATTATTATTACTTGCTTTGGACTGGAAAGATACTATACAGTTTTTTGTGATGTGATCAAGGGGATTAACACAGCATCCACCAACCAGACGGTCCAAATAGATTCTGTCTTCTTTGCCTAAATGCCTCGTACTAAGTGATGCATGAGTCAATGCTTTTAATTGGCTTTCTGTTACACAACATTATTAAATTATTTGTCCTTATTAGTTCAGCAAACATTTCGATCACGCTGAGAACTTTCTAAGAACAACATTAAAACAATTCAGTAATTATTGACTGATGCCACTTTTTTTTCTGAGGCTATAAAGTAGATGAAACCATTACAGTGCCTGGCAGTTAAAAAAGAATGAAAAGAGAGGCACAGAAAGAGAAAGATTGGGAGCGATGGCATCTGGATGAGATTCGGCATAGTGCATATGAAGCACATGTGGTCTGGTGTAATTTACAATGTTGTCATGGAGGTGCGGGTTATAAGAAACTGTTTTGCCTAGCAACATTCACGGAAAGGTGGAAGGGGAAAATGTTGTGCTGGCAGGTAAGAAGAATATTTTAATACCGTGAGACATCAACAGTTTATGTGTTCCATCGGGAGTTCCAGCCTTTTCTGAACCCAACGTATGAATGCCAAAATAAAAACTATCCGGCTTTAGGATTATAGTTGGTTTACTGTCACAGCTTCAAATCTGAGCAGAGATTAACATTTAATTGCAATTAACTTCCAATTATGATACAAACTACAGCACACTTAGAATTATGAAATTGAAATATTGCCGCCTCTGGAGGTCACAATTTTTATTATACTCCAAAATATGATGGTGTAGGAATGAACCAAGAATATCTTGACATTACTCTGCCATTATTTGCGGTCAGAATAATGGGGAAATAATTTTGAAGATAGGATAGGAAGATCATGATGTCATCAAGAAAATTAGGATATTCCCATCGGCCTCATCTTTTTCTCATGTCATTATGCTTTTGCATTTCCTGAATAACGGTAAGCATTCTCTAAATAGCTAGATTGTTAGCCTAAGTAGTTCATGACATCAATGTTGCATTTGCCTAGCAACAGTATTCTTATAAGTTGACCAGCTTTTTTTAAAGATCTTTCAACATGTCACTGTTATCATAAGGGTTTTGGCCGGTTGTTGTGTAAATGGATGTTGACCTAAAATGTTGTACGGACCGACTGACCTACTGGACTATATCAGCAAGCCTCCGACAAACAGGGGAAGAATGAAATGTAATAAACTTCTCTCCGAGACTTGTTCCAAGATTACTATGTGCTCTCAGAGCCCTTTTTTATGTACAGGTACGATAACATCACTTGGGCATATACCTTTTTTTAAATCATACAGCTTTTCCAATTGTGTAGATAGTGAGGAAATGCAATGATAACACAATAGGTCAAGTTTTGTCATCTTTCATCAGTTCGACCAAGTAAGAGTGACAGATTTAGTTTTCATATAAAGAATCCGGCCACGGCTACCTATGTATAACAGTAAGAGTTTCAGCACACGCTAGGGTAATCTTTTTAAAACTTGGCAGACACATTTAAAAGGCTGTCAGCATTAATAACTCATCTCAATCTAACAAAATGCAATGATTGATTTAGTGTCTTTATCAGATAATACATTAGTCTTGGCAGACGTAAAGGCTCTTTGGACATATTTGAAAAGGATTCTTGTAAAGTTTGAAGTGTGAGAATATAAATGTATTTCTTAAACTTGTCATCATGATATGTAAAGCACATTACACACTGGCTCTGGTATCTCTCGCACTGATGACAAAAGGTATACACTGGGTTTTGCTTTTTGATTACGTTTGATTATTGGAAGGTCTCGCTTGGGGCAATCAATTTAATGTGGTTTTGCCCTGAAATGGTGTAATTGTTAGGGTATTCTAGTGGACTTTTCTTGACAATAATAATATATTAATATAATATAATAATAGCTGTGATAACAAAGGGGTGAACGCCAAACTGATATATTTCTGACCTTAAAGGCTTTGTAAGTTCAAATATTCACATAGAAGATTTGGTATGCAATAAATGAAATACACTACACTTTTTTTGTTTGTTGGGAAAACAGGTGCAAGATGGTTAAACAAGAGCTACAAAACAATCAGTTCATAAAGCCCCTTTACATAAGGGGTGTCAGCTACAATCGAAACCAAATGACAACTTTTTATCATGGAAACCACCAAATGTGTGTTACAAAAGCTACAAGCAGCCATAACAACTTTGTTGACTTTGACTTTTTCCCCTTCTCACCACAGTAAAAACAGCAGATATTTCGCAGGGAGAAAGGTCAGACACTCAGTTTGCAGCTCTTGGCCGTATACATTATCAGTCAGACTAAAATAGAAATGTCACTGATTTAACGGTTTCTGAAACCTCCATTAGACTGATACCTCGATGGAAAGTATTTGAAAATACTCCTTTGTTGCTGCTTGGCTGTTTGGCTCTTACCTCACATGACTGGATGCAATGGATGTGTTGCGGGTCAGGGTACCACTTCATCATCCCTGTGCAGACTATGCTCTGGAAAACAAAGAACATGAGAACGATTGAGCTAGGCAGTCACAGGACAGGAACAACTAGTGTTAAGGCTATGAAAAACAATATCATAATCATTCACAAAAGCATTTTTGTTGGTTTTTTGTAAACTTAAGATTTAAAGTACATGAATTGACGGCTAAACGTATTTATTAAACTCTACTTTATGTTGTAGATCATTTAAGATGGAACTTGGAAGCTGGGTTACATTGTACTATTTTCAATATCCACTTTGAAGATAACCAAAGGTGCAGGACTGCTACTTACAGACTTTGTGATGTCTATTGTTTACCAAATATTGCTCCATGCCAGTTTCAAATTCAGTCAAATGTTTGATATGCTCAAATTTAGGGTAGCTACTTTATTCTATGGGAGGATACATTCGCGAAACATATTTCTTGTCAATATTTCTAATAGATAATCATAATTATTATTATTATATATTTTTTTAATAATATTATTATTATTACTTTTGCTTTTGGGCCTGACAGTTGTGTGGAAGAAAAAACTAATTTGACCTGCATAAAGTAACAAAAAATTACTTTAGAAGTAGTTCTAGAGTTAACTGTTATTGTAATTGTTTGCCAATAATCTACTTGGACCTGCCTTGCCTTTCATGAACTGTAATCCAAAATATGAAGTTTATCTTGTACTTTTGCTTCCTTTTTGCAGTGTTTGCTTTGATGAAAACCTGTTTTGAAAGAAAAAAACGTAAGTGGATGACTAAACAATTGCATGGGGAGATTTGGATGAGGCTGTGGTCTTCTGTCATTTATTTGACCCCGGGAATGTACAGATAGCTGATTGACTAACAAAGAGAGAAAGTGAAACCTCCCCTGTGTCCAGCCTCCCTCCCCAGCAAGGGAGACCAGATTCTGAAATGTTAGATAACACAATGCCTTGAAAATCATCAGGCAGTGCCAGAGCTATGGCGTAAGTAACCAGACTTCCAGCCAACTATTTGACCTTGGCAATGATGGATTAACTGGCTGGCTGACTGACCACCCAAAAGTTAGGCGAAACTGGAGCAGTGTTTGCAACAGCATTAACGTAGAAGCGATAACTGAGGTATGATATTGGGTAACATTACCCACCTTTAAAGCAAAAAACAACAGAGCTCTAACTCAACCTAAGAACTGACATTCCTAAAGTTTGTTCAGGGTGACCTTTATACACTGTGTGTGTGAGGGCTGTGTACTTCCTAAAAAGGCTTTGACGTCAACAGGAACCTTTACTCTTGCTATCTGCCTGTGATTTCCAGTAATGCAAAAGCACTTAAATGATAACAAAGGCATACACGTGAGGCGGATTTTGTTGTGTGATTCGTTGTGATTAGCTGGCGCAGATTGGAATTAAAAATGGAATTGAAAGATACTGTCTCGCCAGAGATTCAGTCAAACATCTGATATGAAATACATTTCAAATACTTTGATGGATGGAAAAATTCCATTTGACAGTGAGATTCATTTTTAAGCATTCTTGCTGAGTTTTGAATCTGAGGTTATTGTCTTGTTTTAAATAAATTATGTTCTATTGAAGAAAGGTTTGGTCTTCTAGAGCAGTGTTTCCCAACTATGCGAGGGAACTGCAGGGGGTACGTGGAATTCCAAGGTGACAAGTAAAAAAAAGTAAATAATCCCATCAAAAATGATAGTGCACGATTAGTTTCCCTAGGGAGACAATAGTCTGTGGCACAACCGCGCCAAAATCTCACAATGAAAACAGCTGTTTACCTGCAGCCAGAAAAATACTGGTAGGTCTGCGCTATGGATAAATGGCTGAAACGTCCGCTTGCTCTGGATTCAGGCCAGGGTTCAGAGTAGCCCGCCGAGAAACGTAAGAAAGAGGCCAAACTGAAACCAAGGCAGTACAGTGAAACATATATATTATTTGGATTCATTTCTACTTCTGCGGACCCACCGCAGCCTCAGTGCTTCTTTTGCGATGAAGTCCTGGCTAATAGTGCGATGAAGCCAGCGCATTTACAGAGACACCAGAGCACCAAACACTCGGGAAGTGTCGATAAAAGTGAAGAATTTTACAGACGAAAGCTGTCGGAATTTAAGTCGTGCCAGACAGTAATGATGAAAGCCACGAATGTGTCAATGAAAGCACTCGAGGCATCTTACGCCGTGTCCCTGCTTGTGGCTAAATAAAAAAAACCTCACTCTATTGTTGAGGAGCTCATTCTCCCTGCAGCGACTGCGTTGGCCGAAATTATGATAGACAAGAAAGCAGCCGAAGCACTCAAGAAAGTTCCCCTGTCGAATAACACCGTATCCCGTCGGATCAATGATATGTCTGTTAATATAATTGGACAAGTGGTGAACAAAATAAAACTAGCCGGTCAGTTCGCTTTGCAGCTGGATGAAATGACAGACGTGAGGGGAGAAGCGCAGCTCCTGTCCTTCGTGCGTTACAAAGATGCGTCAGACATAAACGAGCATATTTTATTTTGCAAAACGCTGCCAGGAAAGACAACTGGGGAAGAATTGTTCCAGGTTATCGACAGCTTCTTCAGAGAACATGATCTGCAGTGGAAAACCTGCAGCCACATATGTACTGATGGAGCAGAGCTGCGATGACAGGGCGTGTAAAGGGACTTTTTGGGCACGTAAGAAAGGTAAATCCCGGCATTAAATGGATGCATTGTATTATTCATCGTGAAGCACTAGCTAGCAAGAGGATGAGCCCTGATTTAAGGCTGTTATGGATGATGCTGTGAAGATGATAAACTTCATCCAATCTCGGCCATTGAATCACAGGCTGTTTGAAACTCTTTGTCATGAGAACGGCACAGAGCACGATCAGCTATTGCTTCACACAGACGTGCGCTGGCTGTCTCGTGGGAAAACGCTACTGAGACTTTATGAACTTTGCAATGAAGTTTTTGTGTTCTTGACGGAGCATCTGCATCCTCTTGCTGTGCAGCTTGAGGATGATAAGTGGGTGGCGCGCCTGGCATATCTTGCTGATGTGTTTACCAAACTCAACGAGCTCAACCTATCACTTCAGGGCAAGGAGTCACATATCCTGAAATTGAATGACAAAGTTCAAGGATTCACAAAAAAGCTCAAACTATGGGAGAGGAAATGTGATGAGGGAGACGTGATCTGTTTCCCACTACTCAATGCCCATCTTGCCACCACTGCTGTTGCCATGGGTCCAGTGGTCAAACTGGTGCAAGCACACCTGTCCAAACTCTGCACTGATTTCAGCCATTATTTTCAGGACATTGAAAATAAGTCAGAAAGACTGGATTGGGTGAGGAACCCATTCATTGTGAGTGAGAGCAGCAACAGCCTTCCAGCAATGCTCCAGGAGCCACTGATGGAATTATCATCTGACCGTGGTCTGAAGATGGCATATGCTGAGAAGTCATTGACTGAGTTTTGGTGTGATGTGGAGAAGGAATATCCTGAACTGGGAAAACATTAACTGATTGAACTTTTGCCGTTTGGTTCTACTTATTTGTGTGAGGTGACCTTCTCAGCTTTAACACACATCAAAACCAAGCAGAGGAACAGACTGGATGTGGAGACCAGCCTGTCACAGCTGTTTCCACACTGCCTCCAGAACTATCAAAGCTTATGAAAGACAAGCAAGCTCAAGTGTCTCATTAAAGCTCACATGACTGGTGAAAAGAAACTGCTAGGCCTATACTGATTCTGGATATTATTATTAAAGTGTTTTGTTCCTGAATTAAAGTTTAAATGCCTGTTTAAAGGGGACTTATTCAAAGGGGCTCCAGGTTTAAGCCTAAATGTTACAAGATATATATAGCAAAGATAAGTAGATTTTTTTTATTTCATATGTATTTATTTGATTATATTATTTATTTTCAAGGCAACAAATTCATTTGTATTTATTTTTATTGAGTGATTTAAGTTAAAGTTAAGAAAATGCCTGAGAATTAGATGTTCAAATTAAGGAGATGAAATAAAGTTATTTTCATTCAATAATCAGTTACGTTCTACTTGTGAAGGATCATCAGCACGTATGAGTGAGAGGGTACTCATGGTATGACAAAAGGCTCACGGGGTACACAAGACAAAAAAGGTTGGGAACCACTGTTCTAGAGATTTAAAAATGTTACTGGTATTTGGTGTTGTTAAAAAATATATATATTTGAAAATGCTAATAGTGATGAGATAATTAAAATTTCTCCTGCAATTTTCTGAAGTCTGTACTGACCATGTGCCGGATGCCTTCAATAGACTAAAGAACATTATCTGAGTCCAAACAAGGGTAATTATTGATATGTATTATGAAAAAGCCAGACAAATTGTCTTAAACAAACATTTTACCTTAAATTGTGAATGTGGCAGTTATTTATTTTTCAGTATAATTGGTCTGTTAAACTATGCCTGGTGTTGCAGCTAACACTTTGTAGTTTAATTTGCACTACATTCAAAGTCAAAAGTCATCATATCCCTTCCTATTTCCTTTCACACAGAATAAGCTCTTAACTAATGAAGTGCAAAGCATTTGTGTAATTATTTTCATTAGTGCACTTTTTGCTTTTGTGGAACAGGGTCTTAAAGAGACAGGCGCTACAACGGAGCTTTCAGTTAGAGGTTGAACACAGGTTTACTCAGACAGACAGTATAAGTAAAATCATGTGATTTAAGTATGATATCTCTGTTTGAAGAGGTTAGTGATGTAAATATTAATTTAGAATCTTACATCTTAATAAGAAAGTGATGAGATGATAATTATAATGTAGCAAAATACTCCATGTTTTTTATTGTGTAGGTCGACTGAGCCGTATTTGTCTCAAACGGTAGTGAACTCTTAGCTTTGTGCTTTATTGAGTCACTCTGGAGCTGTAGCTTGGTGCACTCCAAGCTGTTGTTCCGACCACCAGATGTTCAGATGCATTATTCATTCTGATATGTGTTTTATGTATAAAAAAAATCTCAGCACGGTTTGTCATTTCAGTAAGCGAACAAAACAACAACTGTTAAAGAAACCTGCCAAGAGTTCTCAAATAGTACTGAACCACAACACCTTGCTCAGTAGTGGTTATTTAACTCATCAAACAATCTTGTTGTTCACCCTGTATCATGCCTCATTATAAAACGTGAAGCAGCTTAGCAACAGGTGCAAGCTGATCTGTACAGCACTTATAAGCTCTGTGTTTTACTGAACTGGGTCAAATTGACATTGAGTTAAAGCATTATACACTGTACGAAAAGCCAGTCAATAAAATAAGTTAGTGTTTTCCATAATGACTCAGTAACCCCGCATTTAATAACTGCACAATAAGCTGCCATTGGTAGATATATTAAATATAGTTTCATGCCAAACAGTTTATTTCAAAAATGACATACTTGAAAAATGCTCTGAAAAGCAATAGGAGAAGGATGGGATTGAAACATTCTTCAGGAATAATCATCAATGCCACCATAGGTGATGCGTTGTTTGAACTTGAGCCATACTAGTAGCTTAAATGATATCGCTGCCTCTGTAGATTTGAATTTAACTATTTGTGTGTCGAAACTTTAGGATGTTAAATAGCAAATGGCTAGAGTTACCCCTTGTACTAACATAAAACAGTGGTTGCCTTGTAGGGATGAGATTAATCCAAAAAAGGTACCTCTAACCTCTTACTAGTGTTGTTAAACACATCAACAAGAGTCAGTGAAGAGACCAGAAGGTCTGTTGGTACAGTACTTGTAGCTTGTAGTGTTCCAAGTATATGTTTACGTATGTGTTTGTTATTTGTGTAACTGTACTAGAAAGCATTCCACTTGATTGGCTGCTGTTTTTACTCTAAATTTGTAGAATGAAGATGTGTTGGAATTAGTTCATATATATTTAGATTTCTTAAACTATGAATGGGTTATAGAGAAACCCACATTACTGTCTTATCATTATAATTTATTTCTTATTTAATTTGTGATGATGTTCTTACCTGGACTGTGGTTGGTAGCATCCAGTGCTTTAAAGACTCAACTGTATTGTCATTGGGTAGAACCACCGGATCACGCAGATCCATGTCCAGAGCCACAATGCATGTTGGGTAGCAAACAGCATCTGCAAGGAAAAAGAAGAAAAAAACACAAGTCAAATAACACTTATCTTTAACAGTCATTAGCATCTGTTGAATTTATTCATGTTCAAACATTAAAGTGGACCTATCATGCTATTTTTAGGCAATAGCATAGGTCTCAGATATATAAAAATATATAAAAAAAATGTCTTTGAAGTGTTTTCCTCAAAATACCAAACAGTTTGGTATTTTGAGGAAAACACTTCAAAGACATTTTTTTTATATATTTTTATATATCTGAGACCTATGCTATTGCCTAAAAATAGCATGATAGGTCCANCCAAGCCACGGCTTTGAAATTGGTCCGTGCGCAAAGCATTGTGGGGATTTGAAGGACGCGAAGTCTACCCATGTGCAGCCTCAAAATTACCCCCAAACCAAGGACGCGGCCTCGGTGGAATTCCAAGTATGCTGGAGATTGGAACAGTCCTTCGGCGGCACTCGATGACGTAGTATCCTTGAAATATTGGCTTGGAAGCCAGTTTCCTCGCGGCCATTGATTACTGTGGACAAAACCCACAGGAGCAATTTAGNTCATAATTAGATATAGTATTTATTCTCGGTACAGTTTATGTTGAAACCGTTAGAGTGGCACTCTTGTTAGCCTGTTCCATTCTTCTTTGTTTTCCGAAGCCGTGGCTTGGAAGTATACTTGCTTCGTTTCTGAAGGAAGTGACTTGGAAGTATGCGACTTCCAAGCCAGTATCCTCGCGATTGAGAAACGGCCAATATGTCTAATATATGTAATGTAAAGCGCTTTGCGCACTTGGTAAAGAGCTCAAATAAACACCATGAATTATTATTATTATTTTATTTTTAAGACAGAAAGATGCACTACCGTCATAAATGTATTGTTTGCTTGGTGTGTAACCTGCCAAGCCAAAAACCATTCAGGCATAGGTATCTTTGTTGTTTGACAGAATATAATCAGGACTGTTGGTTTTTGGATGGGTTAAACTCTAGTCCCAGATAGGTTACACTCACCGACATCCATCCCCTGTTCACAGCTGTACTCTACCGAGTTGAGATTGGGAGGAGGAGAGCACGATCCCTGTAGCGTGGAGCACATGGTGAACTCTGCAGTCCATTCACCACCCTTAGAGCAGCGGATCTCCCTCTGGAAACAAACACAAATTAAACTCATTGTGGTCATTAATGGCCTATGGTTGGCCTACACTTCTGTCTTTACACAGCTCAGTATGGGAAAACAGTTATTCAGTCAGTTTAGTTTCAACCATAATTATTGTTTTATCATGCGATATAAATAATGCCTTAGTTTCAGTATTTACTTACATTCTCTGTGGTATCCGGGCACCTCAGGGTGCAGAGGGAGTCATAGTACAGGCCATTGGTGCAGCTGTACATGCCCTGGAACACATCGGGCAGGGCTGCACAGGATATGGGCTCACAGGTACTTGTCTTCCACTGCCCCCCCTCCAGGCACTCCATCTTTAAAAACTTCCTAGAGACAACAGTCGACAATTGGCACATCTCTGAGTGATCTCAACTCTAGGTGAACATTTTTTTGATTTACATAAAATGTATATAAAACAACTTTTTATTGTACTTTTTGGGGGTTCACCTCTTCAGTCGCGTATTATATACGTGTTTGTGCATGTACATTGTCTGCAAAGGCTAAAATATCAAAGTTTACTTCAATAACATGGTGACATCACTTTGTAACATTAGAGCTTCTATTGGCTAGCGTTTCAACATATTAAGTGATGGGCCAAGGGGTGGGACATGTGTAAGCAGTTGACCAATCCCAACAGAGCCAACTGGGCTCTGGTTTCAGACAGAGGGTGGAAGGAGGTGCTGCAGCACAGGCAGTATGAGAAAAATAAAGGCCTTTTAAAGTTGCAAACAAAAACTGGTGTCGTTTGACCAGTCCTGTGAAGTAGTTTTAGTTTCATTAGAGTTTCAGAGAATTATTTATTTCTCGTTTATTGCTCGTTAATGTTCAGTTCTTTGTGTTGTTTTAGGTTTTCTGGTTGTCCATTTGTCACATTCTCGTTAACATAATATCTCAGGAGGGAATTTCTTCTAATTTGGCACAAACTCTCCATTTGGACGAAAGAATGACATCATTTAATTTTGTTGGTCACTGTGACTTCATGTCTGTCCTATTTTTCTTGAATGCCATACCTCCCAAATGTTTGAGATCATTATTTTCAATTTTGAGACAAATGTCCACTTGGGCTAACGCTGTACTGGTAATATTTAATTGGTAAAAATATCAAATGTCACTGAGACCTCACTCAACCCGTAACAGCCATAACTCAAGGATGGATATGCTAATATTGACAATTGCTCACAAGTTTCTGAAAGGATAAAATATATGAGTAATGACATTTTGGACAGACTTGACCAACTGGTGGAGGCATACAAACACGAGGGAGTCATTCCAAAATCAACCTTAGCTTATTGCTGTAAATTTGGACCATGAGCCTAGGACAAAGAGAAAGCTGTGGTAGATATTATTGTTATTAAAAATATTTGGTTGTATTGAGGTTCCTTATAACAAACTCCTTCTCCAACATGCACTCTTTACACCTCAACGCCATCTCTACTTTTTCAATTCACTTTTACTGTTTCGATAACCAAACATATACAGAGTGCAGAAGACTGCCAATTCTACAGTGCACTAATCAAATGTATGTTGCATGTTGTGTTTAAATGCAACCGTTTGTGTAACAATGAAGATTTATGTGGGAACATGTGTCAAAGGTAAAAGTGAAAGTCCTATTTCGCTGCTGCTGTTCACGTTCACATGTTGGACTAATAAAGCATCAGGTTATTAAAATGTTTACGCATACTGCATGTTTGAGAAGGCATTACTCATAAAGAAACACAGCTGCTAATGGAGATAGTTTTTCACCATATTAGGTGGAAATTACATGTATACAACACTATAAAGTGTATATATTTGATTGGTCTTATATGATGGTAAAAGTCAGCTTGTTATATTTTTTACACATAATGCATTTTAAATACAATAAGCCAGAAAAATAGTGCATCTGTATTTTACGTTAAATTAACTCAGCAAATTGATGGTTGCTATTACATACAGAAAAGTGTGAAAGAGCTATCTGACTCCATTTTATGCAGGATATAAAATCACCATAGAGGTTGTGTCTCTTCCTATTTGAAACTCATTACCAACATGTGAAATGTACCGTGGCCCTGAAGTGCAAGACACCACAGCATTTCACAAAACACAACAGCCTTTCACAAAACGCCACAGCCTTTCACAAAACGCCGCAGCCTTTCACAAAACGCCACAGCATTTCACATTGGACGGAAAGGGTATTCCTTAGGGAGAACACTTCTTGTTTGTGATTGGATAGAGCCAGCCAGAGAAACACTGCTGTGATTGGTTGTTTTTGCTGCCAGTCAAGAAATGACGTTTGGCCCAACACATCAGCTGTTAGCTGTTAGCACACACTCAGAGCTCACAGCTCCTCATAACTGGACAAAAGTTAAACATATACAAAACACAGACTGTCTATGTCATGGCGAATACAGTCGCTGCTTTATTTATGTCTGTATGACGTTGTTGTGAGTGTGGACGGAGCAGCTACAGGTTAGTTTAGCCTGATGGATCCGATCCCGATAGGATTTACATGGAGATACGCCCCGCCCCCTCTCCAGCATCTTGTTTGAATGACAGGAGTAACACAGAATGAATGCTTTATTAATTCATGGTTTTTAAGGGGCTTATCTCCATGTAAATACTATGGTAGACTACCCAATATTCGCATCGCTCTAATCACTCGAGTTTCACCCAGGTTTCACCGCGCGGCTGTCAGCTGTGTTTGCTCCTGTCATTCAAACAAGTCGCGCTGGAGAGGGGGCGGGGCGTATCTCCATGTAAATCCTATGGGAGATACCAACTACAACCAAATGAACATATTTGACCGTGATTTAAAGGTCACAATTCATGGCCATTTCCACTGATCATAATTCCATTGTTGAGGTATACTAAAATAGAAAAATACTGTGAAATTTTCCAAACTCACATCGGTTTCGCATACAGCATCTCTGTAAAGTATGTGTATTCAGCAGTATTCACTTTCTCCACTAAACGGCCCGCTGCAGCTCCTCCCCCCCCCTAGCGATACACAGCCAAACACAGCCAAACTCAACCTGAACACACACGAAGTCACAGCCGAAATGAAAACAATAAGTGTGGCTTGATATTTATTAATTCATGGTTTTTAAGGGGCTTATCTCCATGTAAATACTATGGTAGACTACCCAATATTCGCATCGCTCTAATCACTCGAGTTTCACCGCGGCTGTCAGCTGTGTTTGCTCCTGTCATTCAAACAAGTCGCGCTGGAGAGGGGGCGGGGCGTATCTCCATGTAAATCCTATGGGAGATACCAACTACAACCAAATGAACATATTTCACCGTTATGTAATTGTAATACACGTTTCAAAGTGATGCCAAAGTAACTACATACTGATAACGGTTAGTAAAAAACATGAATTAACGCTTTGACAAGTCTGCAGACAAGACGGCAGGCGAAAAGCTTTTAAAATGCGTGTTTTCTGAATGGAATCGGATCCATTAGGCTAAACTAACCTGTAGCTGCTCCGTTCACACTCACAACAACGTCATACAGACATAAATAAAGCAGCGACTGTATTCGCCATGACATAGACAGTCTGTGGTTTGTACATGTTTAACTTTTGTCCAGTTTCTGAAAGGATATGAGGAGCTCTGAGTTTGTGCTAACGGCTAATGTGTTGGGACCATGGTTGGGACATAATGCGCTGGCTGGCTCTGTCCAATCACGAACAACAAGACAGTGTTCTCCCTAAAGCAGGGGTTCCCAAACTTTTCTGCCCACGACCCCCAAAATAACAGCGCCAGAGCCTGGCGACCCCCTGTCGACGGGGGGGGGAGGGGGTTGGGCTGGGGTCCATGAGTGTTTCTTATTGGTTAATTGGTCCTTGGTATGAAAAAGTTTGAGAAAAACTGCGCTAGTGGATTGTCAAAGGGGGAGCCTCGTTATTATTAATAATTTTTTATTTTTTTTATTTTCCATTTTTATTTTTTTAATCATCTCGCGACCCCCACTTTGGGAACCCCTGCCCTAAAGGAATACCCTTTCCGTCCAATGTGAAATGCTGTGGTGTTTCCTGAAATGCTGCGGCGTTTTCTGAAATGCTGCTGCGTTTTCTGAAATGCTGTAGCGTTTTGTGAAATGCTGTGGTGTTTTCTGAAATGCTGTGGTGTCTTGCACTTCAAGGCCACCGTAGAAGGTGTTCAGTAATGAGCAGTTGCCCAATGAATACAATTGGCAAAGTTACAACAAGGCCCAGCTGCGGTACTATTTTATTGGACCCTAATTTGAGCTTGTTTTGAAACAGAACATAGTTTTGCAAGTGATGGACCACAGCCTCTTTAAATTGTACCCGTCTATATTTAAGACTTTACTATTGAGGTTACGGTGTTCATGTAGTCCATTGTTACGCTGTTGGAAAGAAGGCATTTCCTTAATTACCGGACAGGCATGTGTGATAACAACCATACATTTACTTCAGTCTGTTATCTACACAGGTTTTACTTAAAAGCACTGCACAACCCAGTACATTATGATCTGTTGTCCATGTGGTTCTTTAATGCCCTTGAACAGAAAAATACGACATTTTGATATCAACACATGTTGATGAAAAGGGGAAATGTTGGTTAGCTAGCTGTTGCGAAAGACGTCAGTCTCTATCTGATGATGTCACATGATTGACCTGATGATATTCAAACATAACTGGTTATTGAAATTATGCTTTTTAAATGTTGAAATGTTTTATTTATGTGAAAGTTTGTTAAATGAATTTAACTATAAGGGGCACATTGGCAGATCACCGTATGGAGCCCACTGGTCTCCTCTTGGTAAAATGAACTGATAAAGTTGTGATATAATATTTTAAATAAATGTAAAAACGCCCTCCAAATCCTGGCAGCTGTATCTTTGTGCACTGAGCTGCTGCAAAAAGTCCCAAAACACTTACCGCGGTGTCTTCTTTTTGATGCTCCCCATTACATAGAAGCCTGTGTTGCATTTGTAACGGCACACAGAGCCAACATCGTGCCCTGAGGCCAGGCAGTCTGCAGTAAGCAGTTTGGCATTGGGTATGTCTGGAACCTCTGCACACTCGATCTTGCAGTAGGCCTCTGGGAAAGACCAGAGACCGTCCTCCAAGCACACCAACCGGTCACTGTCACCTGAGGAGAGGTGAGGGAGTAATATTCAGAGTACAGTGTGTGCCTAACACAATGGTGCAATGCAGGAAAATATACTTGGTAAACAATGGGCTATTTTCTCTGTTATTCTAAACCTGCATAAACCTTTTTAACCTCTGCCAATGACGTTATACTTTAGGTTTGATTCATTGGTTTGTTTGTCTGTTTATCTGCAGGATTACCAAAAACGAATTTTCATGAAACTTGGTGAAAGGATTAAACAAAAACCAAGGTAGATCCATAACATTTTGGAGCGGTCCGAAACACTGGACATTATGTATCACTTATGGAAATGGCCTTGGCGGAGGTCTGCACTCTCTAAGTGCCCCTTCTTGTTGATGTATTAAATGTGCTTTGGTGGTTATGGTACGTTTCTTTGGGGATTGTTTTTATTCCCCTTCGAATTGGCCTCCATAGAATCTTCCTCTGGCCTGCTTTAAATGATGAGCTTAATGATCATAAGAAGTGAACTCAAACTCTGTTATATAGAGTGACTTTTAACTTCTGGGCAGATTCGATTTCACCTCCACAAGATTTTCCATTGCCTGAATCAAAGTGCAGATTGTATTGGACATGAGTTTTCTACAGGATTCCCACATCTTTTCATCAAACAGATTTTTGAAGGAGATTTTATGGCCCAATTCTCTCAAATTTAAAAATCCACCACAGCAAGGGAAAGTCAAGGTTCTTACTGTAACAACACAGATCATTTGTTTATGCACGCATTCATGCACAATTAAAGCGACACACTCGAGGCAGGTGGCGAGTGAAAAACAGCATAACTTCAATGAAACACATGCAGATAAAAAAATGAGTAAGTGACTTATAACGTTAAGTATTGTTTGTTACACAGCAATATTGATATGGATTTAACATTTCCTTACACTAATCAATAAGCTACTGATTGTAACAGACCAAGTTGCGATTTGGCAGCAAGTGTTTATTGAATTGCTAATGTTTCAACTTTTCATTTGAAATAAGAAGATTGTTTGACTGCTTCTTCTGAAAGTATAGCCTCATAGCCTTGCAGACATATTTTTCACAAGAGTTGTATTTGCTGCACTGTATAACTGAAATAGAAAGAAGTACATGGGAAAGGCACAAGTAGGTCAACAGCATGAATTGATTTCTGTCCGGCTAAACATTCTGCTTTTGTTTCATGGCTCTGTCTAGTACCGTTATGAGGAAAAGGAGACCATGTCTTCAACATAGCCCAAAGCTAATATTTGCTATGCCTGTATGGCCTCACATGAAGCATGAGCGTTGGTGTGCATGTGTGTGTGTATGCAGAATCATAACACCCTAAACCTTTCACATTTTTTATTGGGTCTATAAAATGTAATGAATCTTTAACATGGCATCACATTTTTATAAGCTATTTAAACATTGCGCTGGTGTGGTGATGATGTAAATCCATTAAAGCTGTGAGTGTGTGGAATATATTCTCCTGAACTACACAGTGTGCTTTTTTCCCCTGCTGAGTGATGCTTGAAGGCCTTCGAACATATTTCACTCAACCAAAAGCCACAAATCAAATTATTTCTACAAAATCTGAATTTAGACCATGGATACACGGGTCTAACTGCTGACTCTACTACGAAATTTGAGCGCTAGCTGTGGCTTTCCGACCACAAACACAAGTGTGTGGACATCACGCTTGCTCCGTCTAATCATTTCAAGAAGCTGCATCTACTACATTGTGTAACTTTACCAAGGAGGTGAAAGGTTTTTCCTTTTTGCGGCCACAATATTTGTTCTGACTCATTAGGGTGTTAGTTGTATTTTTAAAAGCTTTGTAGACATTTGAGTATAAGGAAATTGTGTGTAAAGGGAAGAGAAAATATGCCATATACTGTAGCTGTCTCTATCAGTGTTCATCCTGAATTTCATTCACTGCAACCCAAACTAACACTTTAAAGGCCATAACGTAAAGAGTCAGCAGCAAGTTTCATTGAGAGAAGACATGTTTGTGATTTTGTAAAGGGAATTCCCACTGTGATTTTATTGCAACTCTGTAGATTAGTTCCCCTTCTGTTAGCTTTTTTTTTAAACTAATTTGTTTTAAACACTGTCAATTATAACAGGATGGGAAAAGCCAGGCCTCCAATTTAAACTGTAATCGTGTGAAATAAAGGTTTAATATCCATTTCATTTTATGGACTGTAACTAGTGGAAGCATCTTGCTGTTTTTTGTCTGCTCACGAGACTGGGCTGTCACTGTCATTAGGTAGGTCGTAGCAGCAGAGATCATGTGTTTAATTGTAAGAAACTCAAAATGAGGTTGATAAAAGGAGGTTTCTCAGATAATTATTGTATTTTAGTTTGCCTTATTGGGAAAAGCAGACAATGAGAACTAATAGTATTGTAAATGTAGGCAATATGATTTTTGAAATTACGAAAAATAAATAATTATTTGCATGGTTAAGCCTGACACCGATGCTATGAAGTATGACCATGTCGTTTTGTTCCTGATCTACTGGTTTTAACAAAGAAAATAGCAGTGTTTCATTTTGGATACATTCCAAAAATACACGACTAATTTGTTCTCTTAATAAACAATCACAAATCACACACTGCTCTTGTGCCTTTATCGCTGTTAGCTAGCAATGTTATCGTTAGCGCTAGCACATCGACTTTTATTCCAAACTAGTCAATGGCACGTTTATTAAATTGTGTGAAAAGAAACACATGTTTTACTTTTATTTGAATAGCTTAGAGCTACTTTCATCAGAGCACCTGCAATCATGTCTGGTCCCACATCTGTTAAGTATCCAAGATGGCGATCATTGAGTGCGTGAAGTGTCCTCACTCAACTTTTTGACTGTTATGAGTGCACCCTCCAGTTACTGCATTTAGCAATACTTTGCACTCAAAATAGCAAATGTAAGTACGGAAGTATGCAAATTGAGACACAGCATATGTTTTAGATGAGACTTGACTAGAGTTAATAGAGAGAATAGAGCAGAATAGACAATGACTTACCTTGCAGTATAGCTGGTGATCCACAGGTGAAGGAGCATTGTTTTCCAAAGGTGGTTCCCCAGGGGCAGCTGAATATAGCGTGGTAGACATGAGACTGATCGGGCAGGGCGCAGTCTACAGGCTGACAGCTGACCACACGATCCCAGGAACCATGGAAACACTCCAGATGAGCATCTCTCTGAAATAAAGACAGGGGAACATCACATAATGACAAAAATGAAAACATGTTTTGTTCATAATAACAATGAGTTTGTTCAAGTTAACTGTTAAAAAAAAATATTAAAAAAACAACAACTGATAAACATGTTAAAAGTGAAATTGCGTTCACAGTCTAATTAGGTAGATTCCATTGCCAATATTTAAGCATTTGCCTCAACCGTTTGTATTATTCAGAAGGGATTTGGTACATTTTAACCCTATGACATATTGGTTAGGGTATACAATGGCCTATACAATTCCTAAACTTCTCTCTGAATAATTTTGACACGTGAGCTTTTCCTTTGAAATGCGGTGTCATCTGCATACACTCTATTTGGTTTTATATAATGTATTATTCACTTAGCATGTTTTTTTTTAATCAAAAGAAGATGTTACTATCTCTGGCATAATACACATGTGTTTACCTATGTATAACTTTGGATGACTTCACATAGAAACAGTTCAACAGATAATACAATATTCAGTGTACCTGGTGGGATACGGTTCCCCTGCTGTTTTGGACACTGATGCTGAAACCATGACGACATTGAACTGAGCAGTGAGAGGACTCCCCTCCTCCTGTACACCTACAGAGAAACACTGATATATAGATAGTCCTTTTGTTTGCTGTGTCAGCTCTCTCATTGTTCAGTGTTTCATTGCAAAGGGCCTACCTGACAGTGGCGTGCTCTAAATGGGGAGGCCTGCAGCTGTCCAACTGACACGGTTGCCGCAAACAGCTATATCAGGAGATGGAGGACAGGTGGAGATGGAGGGAGAAGGGAGAAGGATGAGAGGCAGGGAGAGACAGAGCAACTAGGAGGCCTAAACTGATCACTAGTTTTATATAAGAAGTATTTCAAGATTTGGGGAGGCTGTCATTTTGGTAATTAACCTGTTATGTTATCATCAAATATCATACCAATGCCTTGCACAAAAATGCTAAGATCACACATTTTTCTTTTGTACGTGTTAACACATTTTTAAAGTTGGGTTGGTTAGAACCCCAGACTAAATTACCGAATAAATTACTGAATACCTCTCTTTGTATACCATCATAGATGGTAAGATGGCCAAGGCGATTCGTACTGTTTTCGGTTTAACAGTCTGTTCTTCTACTACTGTTGGTGGATAACAGTCATGTGTAAAGGGTAGCCTAGTGTTTTATTTGTCAGACTTTTCTAGAGCTTGCTTCAAACTTGCTTGGCAATTGAATGAAAACAGAGCTACTGACATGCTGTGTATGTGTGCGCATGTGTGTGAAAGCATGTGTGTGTGATAAGTAGGTAGTTGTGGGAGAGCCCACCCTCAGATGCGCACCCGGTCAGGGCGAAGGTGCTAAAGTGGCAGGAGGTCCTCAGGGCCACGCCTCCCACTGCCACAAAGGGGGAGGAGAAGAGGAGGATAACAGACGCTGTGATGAAGAAGGGTCGAGAAAGGTCATGGGTCACATTCACCACCAACGGGTTCCGATGGCATGAGAGGTCATGCGTGCCTAAGTAGAAGAGTTCAAAGTAGTCCTTTAGCTTCTCACCATGCCAACAGTTTGTTGTGTTGTTAAGTTATTGGTTTTCAAATACAAATAAAAAGGCACCTAGTGAGTGGTTTTTGCCAGTAGTATCAGACAGGAGGATGGTGGCTGTCCTCCGGCATTGCTCCCCAGACCATGACCCATCTGAAGCCAGGTACACCATCACAGAGGCTGCCACTCCAGGGTGGAGAAATCCCACCTGGATCAATGACGAAAATTACAATATTTATATAAGGAAAAAAAGGTTTATTCATACATGAATATGGGTTTACTGCAAATGAAATACTTTACATGACACATTAATAAACAGTTATACAGTAGACCATGGTAGTCAGGAAGGGGTAGATTATTGACCCAATGCGCTTTCCAATTATTAGGGTTAGGGTTGGCAAACTAAGGGTTCTGTTCCTTGTCACTGAACAAGAAACTCCTTGAGGTTGCCCAGTGGCCTGAACAGTCTAGGGAGGACTGTTCAGACCATGTGGCAGATAAGACATTTGACTGGTAACACACTCACCGAGTCATGTTCAGTCGGCCACCTCTGGTCTGAAAAGTTGAAGCCAATGTGAAATTGCCTTGAAGTTACATTCTGGCCAGAAGGACGCTTTCAAAGTCTGTAGAACTCTATGAAAAAAATGTACCTACTTCGAACTTGATTTATTAACTTGTGTGTCATCAACATTTTTTTCCAACACCCTTAACACTTCCAAAGTTAGTTTTCAGTGTATGAAAGTTAGTTTTAGACTTTTGGTGGTCTAAAATGGTTGTGTTCAGCATTTGGTCGTTTTTGCTCTGCTTTTTTGTATCACTACACGTTCAAAGGCACTAAGATGGCAATGGCCAAAAACCAGTGGTTGACGTAACGGTGACTATGTTCATTTCTTATAAACAGTCTATTATCATGGTAGAAACTTGTCAGTTTGCAGTCCTCCAAAAGAGATTGCAAGGACATGAACTGAGCATAACAAGAACTGGGCATTAAAAAGGAGGAAAACAGGGTATTGCACAAAAGCAAACAAGCCACAACGAGTACTAAGAGGTCTGTCTGGAGACCACTAAGTCACCACAGGAAGAGCAAAGTTTGGGTGCTGTTACAGTACATGTCCTAATCAATGCATGTGCATGTTGCTGCATGGCAGGAACCGTATAGTACGGTAATTGCGTTCTGACTAAAAATCAATGTAACTGCTTTGATTCCAAATGAACCTTAACCTGTGTTCTAATGATGGATATTCAACTTTTCAGAGCCACCTGCTCACAGACTGTGTCTCTCATACTGAAAAGATGGATTTTGGAGTATCACTTTTAGTTTAGTAAATTAGTAAGGGCTTCCTAAGTGCAACTCTTTTATAGTACGGACGCCTTAAAGAGAGTTTGCAGAGATGGATATGATAGCTGACGATGGCTGAGGAACACTTTTCAAAGAGAGCAAGACTGTAATTCAAATGAGGGTGCCTTTCAGAGACGGAAAGAAAAACGTTAAGGACAGGCGGTTATCATGAAGGCCCTTCAGACAGTGAAAGGGTCTTTAGAGAGAAAGTGGCCTTCCAGAGATGTTACAGAGGTGTGCCTGATAGGAGGTGTCCATAGAGAAAGCAAGGGACAGAAAGACGAGTCATTCAACAAAGTAGTGGAAATGGTGATAGATAAAAAATAAATGAATATGTGCAAAGGAAGGAAGAAGCAGGCTCATGACAGTAAAGGAACCTTCATCCAGAGCACGGCAGACATGTTTATGAGGCTATCACTCAAATCAACAGCTATCATGTGCTTAGTCTGGACCTGAAGAGTGGATTTTGGGAACTGTGGCTGTGGAAAGCCTGACTTACAAAACATTTAAATATAAGAACGATACACAGGTCTGGAATGGAAAGCCGGCTCCAAATACAATGCAGTACACAAACCTGCATGTCTATGTGAAGCACTGTTGGCTAGTGAATGTTGGGGCTGCAAAGAACAGCAGGACTTTAGGCAAGCATATCAACTAAACAGCAGCCGCAGCTTCTGTAATCCTCTCACAATTTCATGTGTCAACAATTCATAACATTACTTTATGATGTGTCATTTTTGAAAATGTTTTAAACAATTAGGAGTATCATAGGTAATTAACTTTTTGGTTGCTTTGCATTCTCTGGGGCCAAAATAAACGACAATATAAATGATGTTTTCATAATGATCTTGTAGTGATTACAAAATTGTTATTGTTCATTGCGATGCCAGTGCTATAATAACTTTTAGAACTTTAAGGGAATTTAATTATGAATGATGAGTTAATTATATAACACTTGATCTTGTATTGTTAGTTAACTGGTAATGGTAATTTGTGAAGGATTTGAGTGATTAGTATCCAATGGGTAAAAATAGCACAAAATGCACGCTACAAGAATAAGTAGAGGGTAAGTCATGATTCAGTAATCATCTACAGATCATTAGTACCCGTGATTTAGAGTTGTCTTGGGAAATGAGTAATTAAAGTTAAAAAAAATCCATTGTATGAATCATGCAATTGTGAGAAAGTTAGGAATGTGTGCAGGTTAAAGTCAGCAGACTGTGTGAGGCCCTTCAACGCAATTTTAAAAATACTGGAAAGTGCTGGAAGCTTAAAGAGTAGCCACCCACAGTCACTTAGCGGAGGGGGGGAAATATACAGTATGTATATAGTGCGCACACACACATGTACCTTTAGCCAAAATGGATGTTCCAGGTCATTGTTTGTGTCGGACTGAGCTACACAGGGGAACCAGGCGTCCGTGGGCATTCTCTCACTCACCTCCAGGTGTTGGTACCTGCAAAGCTATATTCAGAACAAAGAAAATTGAATATTATTAACATTAATTTAACTAATCTTGTTTTACTTTTCAAAGTTATCCTGACCTTACCTTTTAATGTGTACATTTAAAATCCTTGTTGAAAATCCCATTTGTTGAATTGGCACATGGTTTAATTTGTGTCTTTGCCACATATTCCACATTATGGAGGAACAAAAATGTAACTTTGATATTATCTGACTGACTGATTCAATACATTTGATTTGATTATTTTGTGTGTCGAGAAAAGCCCACATTCTGTGTGGCATTTGACATCCAGGCAAGGCACGTTTATTTATAGAACCTTTCCAAAAAGGGCAATTCAAAGTGCTTTACAAAAATGAAAAACATTAAGACCATTAAGAAATAGTGCAGCGGAAACACATTATAAAATCACATTTAAAAACAGTCATTAAAAAGCAAAGATAATAAAATAAACATCATACATGAATAACACAGGTATTAAATACATGAATAAAAGTTACAGTGCAGTGTGAGATATGAAAAGCTCAAATAAAAGCAGCAACAAAAAGAAAAGTCTTCAGCCTGGATTTAAAAATAGTACGATTTGCAGCGGACCTGCAGGTATCTGGTAGTTTGTTCCAGATATTTGGAGCATAATAACTGAAAGCTGCTTTTCAATATTTAGTTCTGACTGGGGACAGAAAGCAGACCCATCCCAGGAGACCTGAGAGTTCTGGGAGGTTCATAATTTAGCAGGATATCAGAAATTCAGGACAGAGTCCATGACTACACCTAGATTTCTGGCTTTTTCTGTTGTTTTGAACATTGCAGACTGAAGCTCAGAGCTGACTTTTAGTCATTCCTCCTTGGATCCAAAAACAATTACATCAGTTTTATCTTTGTTTAATTGAAAACAATTCTGACACTTCCAGTCATTTATTTGTTCAATGCATTTACTCAATGTTTGAATTGGAGCATAGTCTCCTGATGAAATGGTAAATGTGTGTGTCATCTGCATAGCTATGGTAACTTATTTTGTTGTTTTTCATTATCTGAGCCAGTGGTAGCATGTAGATGTTAAAGAGGAATGGCCCCAAGATAGAGCCTTGAGGAACCCCACATGTCATATTTGTAAACTCAGATGTGTAGTTGTGCCTGTCATTTAAGTAGGATTCAAACCAATATAGAACTGTTGCCGAAATTCCCACCCAGTTTTCCAGTCGGTCTAGTAATATGTTGTAATATATCAGGCTCATTCATGCTGAAAGATCTCAGGAGATCTGCCAGTTCTGAGATGCTTGGACCAGTGTGTCTGACACCAACAATCCTCCCATGATAAAACAGGCTTGCATCATGTTATTTGCCCAAAGGAGCTGACTAACAGTTACTCTGAAGTTTCCATGCATAAGCTTAATTTGTTTGTTTGTAAATCCTTCCTTTTCAGACTTTTTTCCCTTACCAATTGCTGCTCGGATTCCATCACTTAAACAGAAATAGTTAAATATTAACCAATGCATTGAGTCATTACTGGCTTGCATTTCAATTACGTCATGTAAGTCAGTGTGACCTGAAGAGTTGTGTTACTTTGTTTTCTCTTGAGTGTTAAAACGTGATTCTTATTGATTGATCAGGCCAGATCAATAATCTTGCCAAACAAGGCAAAGTACAGTTTATTGAGGTCTCATGTAAAATGGCTGTTTGTATAACAACTAGCGAGAAGAAATACTGATATTAAAGCATAGTCTTGTTCAGTAGAAACAATGAAGAAATGATACTCCTGTTTTTTAACTTTAACACACCTTTACTTAATCTTTATTCTGCACAACTAAAAACTTGTTGAAAATGTGTTCTGGTCTGATAAGCAGTTTTCTTAGCACGTAATAAACTTGAGGAATTGTTTAATTGTCTTGTAAGAAACTGGCTGTGTGAATAGAAAATAAGTGAAATATAGGGGAGGGAACCGATAATCTGTCTTCTATGATGACTTAGCTGGGGCTGCACTAAGGCCAAAATGTCAAGCCGACAGTACTACCCAGACTAAAATAGGAAAGAGACAAATGCGTCTTTAATTGTTCAGGAATGCAGCCAGCTGTTAATAATGTTGCAGATTTCCAAATCCGTCATCCGTTAGTCTTTTATGTGCCCTGTGGTTGATACGTCATACCTTGGTAAGCGATGGCTCTCCGGTGGCAGCATTGGCTGAACAGTGGTCGGGGTCCTGGTGAGAAGCAGTGGCGGTGGATGCCCATTGGTCGGTGTAGCCCAAAGGTGTGAAGTAACCACAGTCCTGAACGCTGGAGCCCCTCTCAAACTCCTCGCACACACCGTCACCGTCAAAAACATAACACTGACTTGGCTCACCTTGGGAGAAGGATAGGAGAATGAGCCAGGAGCATTTATGAAAGGATATAAAGCCTGTTTTTTATCTGGCAGGGTATACAATCACCCCCCCCCCGTGAAAATCCGATCCAAGTCTATTTGTCAGTGAACCAAATCTGAGCAAATCTTTTTTGTATTTTCATTGGCCACTTACAATGTTAACCACGTCAACTCAACCACATCTGACTCCTCGTGCTGTCAACAGACTGTAAATTATGAGAAGAAATGAACTTTGACTTCAATTAATTTATGAAAATCATAATAATTCTGTAATGTTAATAGGCAGCATGAGAACGTATTATGTGACTTGGCCAGTGAGTTTAATCCCAAAAGCCCAACAATGGGCCCATTGGTATCTATAAGTCACCAAGTATCAACAGTGGCGTTACTGTATGTGTTACAAAGAACTGTCAAAGCGATGATCAAAAGTTGTTCCAGGTCTAAAAATACAGACAGGAAGGTATTTCTATTCCTTTTATTTTGTCTGCTTATAAATGTATCAACTTATCAGAGCTCAAAAATGTTGTAGCATACAGCAAGGGGAAAATAAAATTTCAATAAATACCTGTCCACAGGGGTGGAAAGTAGCAGTGGAGTAATAACACTTAATCTAATGCAACATGATACACTCGTTTTTTTATGAAATTTCTGTCATTATTGGACGGTTGACAGTAAAGCAGGAAAGAAGTTGACAGAAAACTAGGGCTGCCTCTTCTAAGTCGATTTGTCAGCCGGATGATTGTTAGGGTGTTGATGGATAAATAAGCTCTTTCTGAGATGTTTTTGTATGGCTCAATTCATCTACAGAGAGGATATTAGGATACCAAGTTTATGAGGGTTCCACTGTAATGCATGATTGTTAAAAGGCTATAGCAACAAAGATTATACATTTTAAGGCTGTTCATGGTATTCGTAGATCTGCCAGGTTAGCAAGATGCAGGGGTGCGTTTGTCAATTTGAAAGTCAAAGTTTAAATTCAAATTGTGCCCTTTGACAATCTCCTTACGCTGTGACATACTGGACTTTTGTTAGTTCACAACAACAGTTTGTTTGCCCTTTTAGGGCTATACAGGGTATACTTTTTATATAATCTTTAATAAAGAATATTATGCATGCTTCTTAGTTAACATTAAGCTGTCTTTGGCTCTTTTCTGCTGTAACATTTCCCCTCTGATTCTGATTCTGATACCCCATTACTTTTTCTAACCATGGTTTTGTGTCATGGCAATTATGGAATTCAAGCTTAATAAAGTGTAATCCTGGACGTATTTTAAATCCTTAGAGATAACACATGCTCTGATATTATACTGTAAATATGCTTTGTACGAGAAGAACATTTGGTCTTTGTTCACGGAAGTAAGATAAAGGGTTTTATGACTACAGGAAAGAGAGGGAGGAATAAACAAGTTGTTTGGGGGCTTTTACAACATCCTGTATTGGGGGGCATCTGATCAATGATTGGATCTATTTTGATCACCTGGCCCAAATGGTGTTATGTGACATGTAAAGGACCTTTGATGTTTTCCTAAGAGAGTCTCCACAGATAGCAGGATGCACTTTTGGCATACTTTCTTTGGCCTGAAATAGTTATCTTGCAGCAATGATCTCATTTGGACTCAACACAATAACTAAAGAGTAAAAACACATGACAATAAAGTCTGATAAAGGTTAATAAAATCTGCTTAGGATGTAATTGATGATTTTTTTATTAAATAAGGCAGTATGGAATAGGCTTTTATACTTCCTGTAAAAAAGTTGCACCTGAGCTATTAGCAATGAATATTCAATATACTGGACTGACATAATGCGCTACAGGCATTCATCACGAGAAGAGTGGGAAGCATTAGCTGAACGACAGCTTGTAATGCGGCAGTTATTCATAAAAAGGGCGGAAAACATCAATACACTTCAGAAGTTTGGCCTCATTAACATCTGGACAGCTGCAGGAGTTCGACAGACTGAGCAGTGTCGGAGGGTCAATGCCGCACAATTGGCTTCAATTAGTTGACGAAAACATGTTTCTGCTAAAAGGCAAATGAGGCAGCCGACACAATTGAATGCTGTATTGTCATCCCGAGTTCTTTTGGAAATGCTGCACTTAGTGAACTCACCAAACACCTCGCCCCTGCTTTGAAAACCACCTGTGAAAATGATGAAGTCTAACTTATTCCAAGTCTGTGTATTTATCAAGCCTCGCAACAGAGAATGACTTGACCATCTCTGACTTAACTATTAACACCATCTGCTTTTCATTTCAGATCTGCATTCTTTAATGATGATGTGCAATTTAACCCTTATTTAATCCAGCAGTTGAAAAAATGAATCGCATAAAACAACTTCCTTACCAATTACAGCCCATGACTTTTCTGTGACATGATGACTATAAAAGAATATGTTGTGGTTACTGCCGAACTACAGTCAGTTCAATAAACACAACAGAGAAAGACGAGGCAGATCAGGAGTTAAATGGGCCTAGCAAATGTGCCAAGGGAACCCAAACTAATATTTTGTCTATGACTAAGAAGTACAACTGATTAATTGGTTTTAAGTGTAGCAATTTGTGAAAAGCTGTTTTTGCCAAAACATTTTCCCTCTAGTAATGATGTATTTTATTGTTAAACAAGTAATCTAATAGCTTCACTAACGGCATGGCTAGTTGTGGTAAGTGGAGGTCGGTTTACCATGACAAATAAATTGACTGGATGATCGAAACGTGAGCTCTCCTAACACCTAACATTACACCTCATATATACAATACATGGCCTTCAAAGGAAGCAAATCTGACCTGTCACATCTTCTTAGCAATATTATGGAATTTTCCTGAAATTGCCAAAAAGTTAGTTATTGTAAAAGTCATGCTTATTCGATTTAGCGTCTGAAGACTGAGGCGCGTTTGTGGCGAGCATTCCATTTTGGCTGTGGAGGAACACCACAAGCCACAACAGTGGAGAAGATTTCTCGAGTCAGTAGTCTTTCAATAACAAACAGAGAGACTTGGAGACACATGGACGTAGACGTGACAATCCTTCGATTTGTATGAGGATATTAGGAAAACTCTGTCCGTGTCAGTGAATGTATAAAAGTGTGTGTAAGCAAGTATACACGGGTAAACAGCTGACTATGAGGCAAAATGGAATCATCAATGAGGTTTTGTTCGGAACGCTTCATGTCTGGCTTTACCACATTGAACTTTGTATTGAATGTCAAGGTCAAGCAACATATGTTAAAGGAGGAAGTCTTTAACCTTCTGCTTACAATGGACTGCACTCCATATCGTATATTGAGGTGTCTGTTGTGGCCTGTCTGCATGCTTCAGACTCGGCGGTGGCACAGAAACAAAGTTTTATTGTTCTGTGTTGGAATTACAAACGGTCGGGGCGCTCTCTGGGGCTTCTTTGATTGTCTTTTGCGAAGTTTTGTTGCATGTTTTGGGGAATTTTCACTCCTTTTTTAACCACCTGGCCATGGGTTGAGCGAAGAACGTTTGGTTGTGGTCTTCTATTGTATGAATCCAGTCAAGGTTTATTCCCAGGGTGACATTTAACGCTTTGTCACAGCCATCCATTACTGATATGGCCCAAAAGGCTTAATGACTGGACTTGCAAGTAACTACAATATAAACCAATACCAGGAAATATTAGACACTCAGAGCAGGTGCTCCAGGAGCCTAGAGACTTTAAAGAGCCAAATGTTGGTGGAGAATGGAGAATTGATGTATGACTTGGTCAAACACAGAACTGTAACATAGAGGGCTACTCTTTTTGTCCTGTAAAAGTTACGTCACATAACAAACATACGTTTTCTGTGACTGTAGTAGACCGCCATAGTTTTAAGCCAGTGATGCAAGGGTTCCTGACCCGGCCATCCATATATCACTTGTTGGGAACTCATAAACATTATATATATATATATATATAATGTTTTATGTTTTTTCCATTGCAGTTACTTTTCAACCCATTGCAAATGTATACCTTTCCCTATCTGTGTGTGGCAGCAATCATTTGGCATTACTACTACTGTAAATTAGGCAGGTTATAACCATTTGGTTACAGATTTGATTGAAAAGCATGAACTACAACAAAAGCCAGGTGAATCTGTTTAACTTAAAGAGCAACTTCCAGGTTAAAGACACCTGTGAATAAATGTGTAGGAAAATGATGAATACAGTAGATTTTCAAAAAAATATACAGAAATATACACTACAGTGACATCTGGCGTCGTTTTTGTAAGAAATTTTCACTTCCGCATAAAAAAACCTCGGCACGTGACCTCCCGCGTGTGACGTAACAAAGGGGAAACAAGGGGGAGAGCGGCCGGTGTAAAGTATTAATAAACATGGATCCCAATGCTAGTTTCGACACAGAAGACACAGAAGAAGTTGAACATGAATATTCGAATGCATATGACGGACCACGACCTTATAATTATGAGCCTGCTAGGCGTCCAAGAGACCAGGAGCAGCCAAGGATTAGAAGAAATAACGGCCATCGGAGAGAAATTGAGCTGTGGTGTGAGGAGAACCAGTGGAGAACTGGGCAGCTATCTTGGTGAGTGACCGGCGTTAGCTACAGAATGTTAGCTAACGTCACATCACAACATTGTGAAGTTAGCTATCATATATCAGGCTATAACTAACGTAGCATTGATAATATAGTAACGTTACTGGCAGGACTGTTGATACTGATCCATAACAGAAACTAATGCGCAAGTATCAGCCGTATCTCGCGTTACCTAATGCAACTCCACACTANTCGGACAGTCCTTGTAGCTCAGGTGTCATTGATTCCCCTGGGCCTCGATCGCAATCATAGGACTCCACGCAACACCGGTAGGGTTCGGGTAGGGACGTCGTGTATGAGAGGGTGTCGAAATAGG
>NW_011338486.1:196387-237328 GCF_000735185.1 Notothenia coriiceps
TGCACCATGATTACAAATGGTGAAATACAATGTAAAACTACCAAAAAATACCAGCTCACTAAAACACAACCGCTCAACTCAACGCAACTACTAACTCTACCCACGGTCAGAGAGCGGAGATGTTTCCCCTTTGTTATGTAATATGACGCGTTTGACGTATGACCTTAAAAAAAAGCCGTTTTTAAGAGCCGAGCTCAAAATTGCTCCTTTCCCTCTGAATTCCTGCCCTTATGTCTCGTAAAACATATCAAATCCTACATTCACTTTTTTAATTGTAATTTTCAAGCAAGTTTAAGCATAAATGTAGAAAAAAAAAAACCTGCAAGATGCTCTTTAATCCTAAACACACATCAAGTTATCTTGTGTCAGCCACAGTACTCACAGAGCCACAAACACACCTGTTACTTAAGCTTTCTTATCTTAACCATAAATCTTTGGGCTAAGAACAAATCATGCATTCTTGCCTAAACCTTACCAAGTGGACCTGGTTTAAAAAGTAGAACAGGAGCTGTGTCCTAGTTCTAAGCTTTGTTGTTGGGTTTATAGAAAACGACAACATTTTTTTTTAAAGATGAGGAAAAATGAACCCTGCACTATTTGATTCAAGCGATCAGAACTACAAGGTGGCCCCCATTTTCAAAACCTGGTATAACCAATTACACGCCGTTAATAAATATCAAATAAAATGAAAACAATGGCAATGTCGGAAATAAATGGTCTAATTCAAAATCAATACATAATTTGTGACACAATCACATCAATACACTTTATTCATTAGTGTTCCTAAGCAGGTATTGATTGCTTGAAATCTGATTAAGACCAGAACTTATTTAATAAAAGGAAACATGCCTGACATGTGTTTTGAAACTGAACGGTTACAGCTGAAAAATGTTTTTCTGGTGTTTCTCTGCCAGCCTAATGTCAAAATGTTTCAGATTTCTAAGCAAGACTTAGCAAAGCAAAATCTTGTTATCCCTCCACTCATCTGTTTCCTCTTATGATGCGGTGATGTTACATTAATGGTTTGTGAAATCAATTCAAGCCAGGAGCTTTTATGTCTGGTAAATAACATTTGATTGGCTTGAATATTTTTGTTATTACTGCTGCATGCACAAATGAAAGATTTCTCACACTAAACGTTTATATGGTGTTCATGTTCCACATTGAAGTGGGTTGGTGTGTTTGATGAAAGACAGATAAAAGTGTTGCTCTTTTGGTTTAAAACGGTATGTGTGTTTGAAAACCCACTCACTCACCATGACAGTTGAAGCCAATCTCCTTGTGGCATTTCTTAGAGCAACCGTCCCCATCCAGAAGATTAGTGTCGTCACAATCTTCTGTCCTACAATGAGAAAATGATCATTAACATCACTATCATTATCAAGACCTTAATTTCACATGCAATGTACATTTACAATGTGTAATTGGTCATGTTAACATCAAGTGCACAAACCCCTGGATGAGGCCGTCTCCACAGTAGGATTGCCCGTGGGTGTAGAGGAGAGATGGGGACGGGTCGCTGAGGAGTACTTCTGCTTCCACTTGGATTGTGTAGTGGTACCTGACTCCCTGCCTTACAGAGCTAGAGAGGAGAGGAGAGGAGGAAGACAGAAGAATATTAGAGAGGAGAAGAGACGGGAGAGGAGAAAAGAGGATGAATTGATGAGAAGATAAGACATGAGATAAGAGGAGGGGAGGAAAGAAAAAGGGAGTGGATAGATATAAAGAAAGAAAGAAAGAAGAAAAGAGAAAAGAAAAGTGGGTAGGGGAGGAAGAGGAGAAGAGAAAGGAAAGCAAGATAAGAGAGGAAAGCAAATGGTTTTGAGATTCCTTGAAATTGTACAAAAATATTGGCACTCTAAAATTATAAAACAGAATTCCAGAGTTTGTTATGTTCTTTCGAGGAGTATTAGGCAAGGTTTGTATTGGTCCTCAAAAGAACATAATCTTCACAGGCTTGATCGATACAATGACTCATTCACAAACAACGTAAGTAAGAACTAATTGGTGCCAATGTAGTGCATCAGGATCTAATTATTTTGTGTTCTCTTACTTTGTGCTATGTAGAGAGAGAACATTGTATTTGCTGTGTGTCCCAGTCCCCTCTAAAAAAATCGATTCTGCATTAATCTGATAGATTCTGCAAGTTTTCAGTGTGTAACCTTGTATCCCATGACCTTAAAGCCCCCGGGCAGGAAGTGTGTTTTATGATACTTTGGCTGCAGTGTCTGGACTATTGATATGTTTGTTGGCTGTGTCTATAAAAAGAGAATCCTCCCTATTTCTTCCAGCATAGATCTCCTACGTCGTCTAGTGTTAAAATGTAAACAGGAGAATAAGAAATTATTCAGTACCTGAGGTCTGGTCTATTTCCAAAGAAATGTCCTTTATTAATTATGGATCAGAGAAGGAAGCTTGAAAAACACCTTCCACCCCTATCCATCTATAATGGGCTATATCCTGCAACCTTATTCCTCCTCGCTGCTCTCAGGGACCTCTTTATGATAATTATGGCGAGGTTTAGGTCATCCTTTCCCCTTTCCCTTGTTGCACTCTGCACTTCCTACCTACATGCCTAATTCCCTATTGAACTAGTAAACTTAATTAACAAAAATCATTGGCAATTCTTTTTTTTCTTTTTTTAATGACGTCATAGGAAATGTCCAATAAAATGTAGATATGTTAAAAAATGTGTTTAAACTGCACAGCAGCATATGATCATTAGATTAAACACTCGATAGCCGTTGTTTAAAGTATAACAACAAATATGTAATTGTCTGAAAAGGTTTTTTATTTTATACGGTCTCTATAAACGACCACTTTTGCTGGCAGGCTTGTTGTAAGACAGAAGGGCGAGAATTTATTTGCAAGTGTTAATAATGGCACACACTTTGGGAATGACTATCCTGTAAAGGCAATCATATCACTGTTGTTACAATGAGTCAGAATAATAATGAAAAGACAGAGCTATAGAGAGTTGCGATATTAGCGTTGCATTCGAGTGTTCACCCGACATTCATGCGACACTCTAGCAGATAAATAGTGTTTGTATGGGTCTGTATCTTTATTTAGACTTTCTGGTATAAACTACAATATTATATGTCTCGCCCAACTTTCTTTTTTATCATCCCACCCTCCCTTATTCGCGCTACCTTATTTTCTAAACTCATTGCTCCCAGACTCTCTCTTCTCCTAACATCAACCCCTCTCTGCCCTCCTCAGTCCCACATAACTCAAATCCCACAGGTTCTTACATCTTTTTGCACTTAGACACAGCTTGTGTAACACAGGAGATGTGTTCCCTGAAAAATAAACTGTTGTTGAGGCTGCATCCACCTCCAACGTCTGCCTTGCTCTGCAAAATAGCAACAGCTTCTTAGAAACAATCAGTGCCATTTGAAACTTTTGAAATCAGCCCCAGATGATCTGCAATCAAGTGACACAACTGTCATAAACTTGAAACTCTTTGGTTAGAATTTGAAAGAAAATCCTGGCTTGGGGCTTTACATTTGGATTCTGGTTGCATTTGGACAACCCACAGGACACTGTACAAACGTTTTCAACTTGGTCCTGAAACCTCAGCATGCTTTTGATTGAGTATATGCTTGTTGAAACAAATTTTGGATCAGTAGCCACAGCTCGACATCCACACGTTGGAATCATTTGTGTTCTGAGCTTTTCAAACAGAAACAGACCCAAACACTTTTGAAAGACAGATAACTGTGGATTAGCAGATCGGAGGACCCAGTCGAAGAGGTACGCTGCTGAAACTTAAACTCCAAGTTGCCCCTAAAAAAACGTTATTTTCCTCTGAGGCTGCTGATGTCTGACAAGGCAGCGTGTCTTTATTTGTGTAGGTGTGTCTACGTGTGTTAGTGTACGCAGCAATGGTGATTGGCAAAAACATTATGTTATAAATATTAGTTTACACGTAAAAAAAAAACGATTTGGGAACTTGCCTCAGAGGCAGTCCTCGGTATTCAAGTGTATTTTAAACCCAACTGTCAATTCCCATGACATATTGCGATCACTCCCACCCGTTTAGATAATTTTCCAGCTGGTATTACAATGTGAGTGACCTTAGGTAGACTTAACTGCAGTAAAAGCAAATCAATTAATGATTTTTACTCGAAGTACACCTGTCAACGTTGGAACCTACCTGTCGGTGAACGTCTGCTGTGTCTGAGGCGGGGGGGACTTGCTGGCGAAGGGCGGCTGCCGCTGAATCCTGTAAACCAGGGGTTGGCAGCCGGCGCACAGAGGGCTGCCGGGGCCTGAAGACAACATGGCGGCGTCGATCTCCATCTTCTCGTCGAAGGTGCAGAGTTTTATAGTGGCAACGGCAGCATTGTTGGTGTCGAGGCGCAACGTGAGGGGCATGTCGCAAAAGACGTGCTGCGGTCCGAGATTGATGCTTTTCCCCGTGTCTGTTATCAGCTCTATGTTGGCTATAGCTGGGTTATCTGTGACAAGGAAATACAGATATATGAGCTACAGACGTATGTCAGCTGTTATTTCTGGCATTTTGAACTTGATTGTCAATCTCGGATTGGGTTTTAACTGGAGGCCAGAATATCTGGGTTTTACTTATGTATTCACAGACAATAGAAAATGTATTTCTCACATGGTTGAATATCTATGCACAATGAACAACTTTCTTAGATCATTCTGACTGGCCAAAAACAAATGTCCGGCATGGCCTCAGGTACCATGCTGTAGATATAAAATCCGAATCCAATTTAGTTTGGATTGCCAATATCACAAGTTCACATTTATTTCAAGGGGATTTACAGTCTGTTCAGATGAAAAACATGCATTACATTACATTACAACAAAGACAATCCAAATAGCTAAAATAATAATGTGAATGTATAAATAAATGAATGATCCAGGAGGTTGCCAAAAGCTTCCCAGTGCTGCCCAAAAGGACGATTAAGGACGATTCATGATCCAGATGTAACATTTAATACTGACGAAGAAAACTACTGAGGAAGTACAACTAAAGGCTGGTTCTAGGCAAGCCTGAGCCAGCCCTAACTATAAGCATTATCACTTAGGAAAGTCTTAATCCTTAGGAGTTACAGAGTGACACTTACTTGATGAAATGTAGGTGACCCAAAGGGTGAGTGCGTGTGGGACGATTAGGTGGAGGAACCGTAGTGTGAGGGTGCAGCCCTCAGTGTCGGGACACGGCGAGGTCACATTTGTGTCATAAAGGCTGAGCTCAGGACTCCAGGCCTGGAGGCTGGGGTCACAGGGCTGCTCCACATCGGGCGGGCCTGGGGTTTAATGACATTGCACAGACGTACGTATTGGTAATCATGTACAGAAAAAAACTGTCAATTATTTGGTCCACGCAATAACCTTGCCTTGTAGGGTCTGATTTAACAAATACCAGAGCAATGCTTTTACCAGCACACGTATTCTCATTTGTAACAAGGGAGAGAGAGTTTAAGTTCCAGTTAAGAAAGAAAGAGTCATTCTTCCTTATTTCAAACATGAAAAAAACCTAGTACTAACACCATGACGCAAGGCAAAATGACGTGTTAATGGTTACAGTGTTAGTGATTAGCACAATGGCATCAAATTACGTTAATTTACGTTATTTTCAGCTCTGCCCCAAAGAGCCCAATAAAATCAGGATGTTACTGAGGTGTTAGACATTTCACAACCACTGTGATTAGCCATCTGTAGAAATAACACTAGATCGCTAAACTGACAGAAAGACAAAGACAGCCAGTTAAAAACAGCCTTAAAATGCACCAGTACTGGCCCAAAAATACTGTCCCATAGACTTACATTGGGAAAACGATGTCTTGCCTTATAGCCCTTCTTAAATAAATCCTTACGTCCTAAAAGTTGTAACTTGCACTAATAGCCAAATCCAGACTTGTTTTCCCACCTCTGCTCATGTGAATAAATGGAGTCTGAGCAGCTGGGAGGCGCGGTAAAAGGAAACGCAAGTGATTTGTCTCTGGGCCACATTGAGCGCCAAGGTTTTCATTTAATGTTATACTTTGCGGGAGTTTTCGTTTAATTTTATACTCTGTAGTCAAACGTTGGGGCTTGATGTGCCACGGAGCAACTTTTTAAAGCAATTAACAAGTTGCCACCTCATGCGCTATACTCTTTATATGTCCATGACTTCCATCGTCTTCTAACAGTAGGCTTAGAATTGTGATATTAGATTTTCATTACCCCTATACAGGCAGAGACGTTGAAGACCTACCTTTCATCCCTGTCTTTACCCCCAGCAAATTGAAATTCACTGAACATTGTGCTGCACCTCGCGTTTTGAGTAATAAGCTACTAGATTCAGCACATAAACTACTGTAATCCTTCTCAACGGGCTGAAAACGCGAACAAGTCTAGATTGTGGCAAAGGCAACATTTTCAGGAAATGTAAAAAGACAATGTCAACAATTCTAGCCAACAGTTTGTTGCCATTATACTTGTGTTGTTGTCTTGCCAGCCATGATATCCGCTTTGAATTTGTCCAATTTCCCCTCTCACTTTGTCTACCCATCTCCGTTGGCTGACAAAGTGACCCCCACGCATCAAGTGGGAAAAAGTGAAAAGGAAGCCAGCAGACTGGCTGTCTCCTCAGCTGTGTGCATACCACTGTTTAGAGTAAGACTGTAATTGACTCTTTATCATCATTATGATCCCGCAGCGAAAGAGAGGGAGCCGTAATCCCCCCCGTTTCTCCTCGCCGCTTGTTTTCAAAGCATAAATTCCTGCAGAGGATTTCCACATATTTGGGTCGAGTTTCCACGGAAGAGAAAGGGAGTGTTATTGTGTTCGCGAGGTATTTCTTTCTCTCTTACTGTATATCTCTTTCTTTCTCTTTTTTGTTATTGTTTGCTTCCTTTTGGTCCTTTTTTTTTTCTTGTCTCTTTTCCCCTCACCCTACATGCCAAAGCAAACCGGGCTTCTGCAGAGATTATGATTGGAATAACAAGGACCATGTGCTTACACCAAGCATAATGTTTCAAAGTGCAGTGCTGCGAGATACAACTCTTTTGGCTTATTTGTTTATGACGGAGGCTTAATGTCTGAACAGCACCCAAACGTTACCCAGAGTAGACGTTGGTTAATAATCCTTGTTCTCGCTTTGGCTAAAATAAGACAGAGACAGAGAGAGGTCTGTAGCAGAGTGCAATTATCATTTAATGATTTTCTGCTTTTTCCTCTTCCAGGAGCCATTAGCCTTGCACGCACCTGAAATTTACAGGGCAGAGATGTGTGTATGTGTGTGTGGAGGGGGGGGGGGGTTGGATGGGGGGGGTTGATCTGCTTTGTGGAAACAAGAGACAGAAGCAGAAATCAACGACACAGACTCAAACATGAAACCACCACTACAAAAAAGTATTGATCGGGAAGAGTTTATCAGGCGAAGCACATACAAATAATCTATGATTGAGTAAATGATTACTAAAGAAACACCCTCCACTCTCAGTGTTGATATGTAGCTGTGGCTTCACATGCAGCCTGTATGGATGTTGCAATAAGAAAAAAATATCACAATTCTGAACTTTATTCTTTTTTTTTTGTTGGTTAAAGATATAAATATTCACCCTATTTTTTTGGGCCGGATTAGCCTTTATTGGAGATGACAGTGTTGATATGTGTATATGGTTCCAGGCCAGATTCAAACCTGGCTCCTCCACACGGGAAATGAGTCCCGATACATTCACCATTTTTTTTAACAAACACACAGTTTTTGTTTTTTTTACTGACCGACTGCTTCCTCGGGGGTCCAGTAGCCTGACGTGTCACAGATGCGAGGTGATGTAGCCTCCGAGGCATATTGGTGCAAAACGCCGTCTTTCTCACAGTCTCCGCAGTTGATTCCAGACACATGGAATGAGGAGCTGGGTCAAATGAAAAAAGAGTTGCGTGCGATATTATATCATGTTTTTTTTTTAAGAACAGACCTATAATAATGTTGGACCAACTTGCCTCTTTTTTTGTTTTACTCCAGATGGATTCAATATAAATACAAAATTGTGTATTTTTACACTTTGTGCTTAAAGGTCCCATGACATGGCCATTTGTACTGGTCATAATTCCATTGTTGAGGTATACACATTGATTTCTCATACAGCATCTCTATATAGTATGTGTAAACGGCTTGTTGGAGCTCCTGCCCCCTCCCCCCTCCTTATGAGGCCACTGTGCTCTGATTGGTCAGCTCGCCCACTCTGTTCTGATGAGTCCACCACCGTTACAGCTGAACATCAGTGATTATGTGTTACAATGGCGTTAGCAACCAGAAATGACACCAGTACGGACAAACAGATGAGAATGCTACGTGGGGTCTGTGTGCCGTGTTGGCGGGACGTTGCGAGGCTCGCTGCTGCGAGGAGCGGACAGTGTGAGCTGGGTTCATTCCCTGCTTGCTCCGTGGGATCTGCGGGACAGCGAGACATCACGAATGGACGCGGGAAGGCGGGGGTGCTGAGGGGGCTGCACTAGCACCCGCACCCCCCCCCCCCACCCAAACGCGGCGCACTTAAGAGTGTAAGCGTGCCACAATTTCGCGCTGCGAGGCTCCACTAAGCACAGCCCCCGCGTGTGTCACAGTTTCGCCGCTGAGAGTGTGTGTGTGTGTCTGTGTGTGTGTGTGTGTGTGTGTGTGTGTGTGTGTGTTGTGTGTGTGTGTGTGTCAAACGCGGCGCACTTACAGTGTAAGCGTGCCACAATTTCGCCGCTGCGAGGCTCCACTAGCACCCCCCCGCGTGTGTCACAGTTTCGCCGCTGAGAGAGTGTGTGTGTGTGTGTGTGTGTGTGTGTGTGTGTGTGTGTGTGTGAGGAGCTCCGCGGATTGGTCCAATGGGTCCATTTGGGTATGGTCACGTCACTGTACCCAGGAAGAAAAAGAGAAATCTCCAACGAGGCGTTCTGGGGCAGCATAGACAGGTATTTTCTGTGTTAGAGGGTGTACTTTGAGGGTTTGTGACTTTGCAGACTGTTTACATGCAGAAAAACCTTCATAACACACAAGGGGACGGGTAATAACCGGAAAAGCATGACATGGGACCTTTAAGAACCCATGCAGTCATACTCGTACAGTACCTCTGGTAAAGCATTCCCCTCAAAGGTGGCAGCCAATAGATGGAGACAGAATCTGGACTCTGGTCCGTCACTATGGGGGCCAGAGGGATGGGAGACGGCTGCTGGTCCATTAGCCACTTCTGGTAGACCAAATCCAGATAACAGTGCATTCGGGCCACTTGGTTGGGGGTGAAATGGTTGGTGCAGTTGTCATCTGATGTGGTGAAATAAAAAAAATCAGTGTTTATCATTTTAAACACTAACCTCCATTTAACCTAATTTCTAATCACTCAAATATTTAGCTTACTGGAAGATATTGAAGAAAATAGGTTCTCGGTGAAATCACAAGCAAAATAATGACTGTAAATATCAATGTTGCTCTTATTATCGTATAAAGCAAGCACAATTAGCCAACTTAGTCCTTGCAAAACCCATTTAAAAACGAAATGTAGTTTACACAGTACTTGTACTTCCTGCTTGTGTGGCTGTGTCATTCAAATGTCAAGAGGTACATAACTTTTCCATTAGAAGACTTATGACAGACTGTAGTAACAAAGAACCATGTGTTTGTTCTCCTTTTGTCTTGAATAGAAAAAGCCCTGGTTCTAATTATGCATGGATGTTACTGTATACATGATGTCTATACCATGTCCTCTATCTACAGTGTACATTCTTCATGTAATGTAAATAACTTGTTCTCCGGGTCATTGGTTATTTCAACATGTCTAAAAGCATAGCTACAAGTAAGGAGAGATGTTTTCATCACTGTACCTGTGTAACTCATGTAGTTGCTATAAGGTGTGTTGTGGTACATGGTGACTCCGCAGGAATCATTGACGGTTCCGGGATCATGGCAGGCTTTTGATTTGGGTGTTGGTGCAGTGTCAGCACACAGATCTCCTGTCTCCATGGATGGGGTGGTCTCCTGCAAGGGCATAAGACAGAAATACAAGCAAATGATCACAGGAGAGTGAAAAGCCCTATCCAAGGAGGCATGTCTAAGCCTAAAAGAGAACGGCAAACCTATAATCTAGTTTGCTTAATTTAACCCATTTTACTACACTACTTATTTGTTCTTTTTTGCATTCATTGTTTTAACATTTATTTATTGTTTTTCTGAGAATAAATATTACAACGACTGAAGAAGGACACATTCCCAGAAAATAATTTATATATAAACTGTATGATACAGAATTATGAACAAGAGGAGAACATTTATCAGTCCTACCTGACATGGGTCATCACAAGAGTCCCGCTCGCTCACCCCCTTGAAAACATGGTAAAGTCCAAGTATGTGGCCCATCTCATGAATCATGGTGTTCTGGTGGCCCATGGTACCAAAGTAGGACGGGCTCAGAACCATCCCACCTGAGGACAGAAGATGATATTTAAAGTGTGTGTCATAATACAATTATATCTTGAACTGTTTGTCTTACAAGCTGATGTTGGTCTCTGACTCATAAGAGTTATAAATATATCTCTGGTGACATGTTAGTGAAGTTTTGCAAGCATTCACAAGTTGCAAATCTAAAACTGCCATTCAAGACTGTAACCCCTTATTCCTCCACGTTGATGGGATGTAATGATTTGGAAAATTGTCCTTCAGCAGGTGAACAAAGCCATGTTGGATAAACTACCATCTTATATCTGCTCCCTGATCTCTCGGCAAATTTAAAGTAGTTATTGCCTGAGATCGCATGCTGTGGTTCTATTAAATGTGCCAAGTGCTAGGACTGTCTTAGGGAAGAAAGCTTTTAGATGTGCAGCTCCACTAACTTGGAAAATAATTGGAAAATTACCAATCTGGTACCACTACATGTTTTTATAGCTTGGTTGGATGCTACACAATCAGATGCTGTTGGTACCTGTACATGTGGATAGATATGTAAATTGTAATCCCTGTAAATGTTACTGTATGATGTCCTTTTGTTGTTCTGTTGTTTATGTTTTTATGTCTTCATGTGGAGCCTACTGCTGCAGGTCTCCCTTGAAAAAGAGATCATTGATCTCAATGGGATTTCACCTGGATAAATGAAGGTTTTTAATTGAATTGAACTGTTTCAGTGCCCTTTGGCACGACAATCAATAGGAGGAAATCCCCTGGTATGGTTACTGTTGTATGTCTAAAAACACTAAACCATGTTCAGATCCACTAACCGTTTACGATTGTTTTTTAATGAGATTTCAGAAGCACCCAACAAAACAACTGATCGCAAGCAAATGTGTTATTGCTGTGAAAATCTAGAGCTGTGAAGCTATTTAACTCGTGTTTTACGCTCTGCTACGGAATTTCCAAAAGAGAAACAGACCTCCATAGTAAAACGACTAAGCACTGTGATATTTAAAACCAATTAGGAATAAAGTAAAACTTTACTACTCTAAACCAAAAACAGGAAACAGGATACGGTAAGGTGGCTACAGCTGGATGCGCGCCAGTTTTGCCAGCTTTGAATATAGAGGAATACCCTGCAGTGCAGAAACCTTGTATTCACCATTTTTCCTCATTTCGCTAATAACTGACACCTCACTACGCTCTCTTTAGAATACAGATATAGTTTCATGACCAAAATATACAACGAAATTCCACAGCCACTAAAGATGTGATTGGGGGAAAAATCATAAAAACGAAATCACTGTAAAACAACCGAGAAAGGTGCATACAATTGAAAACATTGAATATACAAAATTGTTACCAATGTTACCAACTACTTGAATGCATGAGTTGGTTTGAGATACATTTATATGTATATGCTTTATAAGTTCATTACCATTTAAGGAGTTTTGTTAAGAGGTAGTGAATGACTCACAGCTAAAGCAGTGTAAATGGTAGGTGGGAAGGCTGGATACATAGAGTATACAGATCAAAATGACTTGGATTCTGCTCAAATTCTGTTAACCAATTTCAATAAAGTGTGGTACTAAGTAAATGTTTTGGTGTTGATGTGGTAACAGGATTTGTGAACTTTGCTGCTTTATGGAGTCCACAAGGTAGGCTTCATTCTAAATTACAAATACAGTCATTTATGTATCTAATGTTATTCCATTGTGCAATGAGTTTGAGATCAGAGCAGCCATGCAGCCTCTAATTGGTCAACAGACACGAGAGGCTGAATTGGAAGTGGACAGCTCAAAACAACAAACTTGTTTTGTGCTAATTTGCATTATTAAATGAAAGAATAACTCCATTCTGTAGGCAAAAACAAGTTTCCTAAGAATGATGATAATCGAAGAATCAAGAGCAGACATGACAGTTATTGGGATTATGATTAGGAACAGAGTGTTCAGTGAAGACGTTGAACAATGAAGACATTAAATACGAAGAGACTACACAACAGGGCATCCGGAGATGACTTGTCATCCAGTAACTTGGTTTTAAACAGGGACAGATGCTGGGCAACTGTGCCAAATGTCTTGTGGGACACATTCAGTATCAGGACTCAAACTGTATATTTTGAAAATATAACATCTACTCTACTACTGTACTACTGGGACCCTCCAGAAAAACGCGATTCTGCGATCGCAGAATTTACCGCATAATCAGCAAAATGGCGCAGATTTTAAAAAGGCCGCATATTTATCAAAAGGCCGCATAATCCCCGCATTTTTCCACACAAAATTGAGGGAAAAAAAAGTTAACTCGTCTTGACGTGAAGTAGTGATGATGATGACGCGACGTCATCAGCTCGAGCATCACAGAAGGTAAACAACACCGTAGAGTGAACGTGTGAAACTCACACGAGAGAGAAAACACCAAAATGAAAAAATCTGATCCATCTCATTTACCGACGAACATTTCTGCTAAAGACCGGGCAAAGCAGTACCCCGATGTCTTTCACGAAAGTGGGGGGAAACTATTCTGCACCCCGTGCAACTGTGTGTTGGAGCATAAGAGAAAATCGACGGTGACGACCCACTTTGATTCATTCAAACATTCGAAAATGCTTTCTGCTGCTGCGGACAAGAAAGCCAAACAACTCACGTTCACCGAGGCATCAACCTCCAAAACCCTTTCGAGGGCTACAAGAAACGAAGTGAGTAGCCTACAAGATTGAAGCTGGTCAGATAACGAACGAGTAAATGAAAACAGAATGAGGGGGAGAAGTGTGTGTGTGTGTGTGTGTGTGTGTGTGTGTGTGTGTGTGTGTGTGTGTGTGTGTGTGTGTGTGTGTGTGTGTGTGTGTGTGTGTGTGTGTGTGTGTGAGAGAGAGAGAGAGAGAGTGTGATTAAAATAGCCCAATTGCTTTTACAATAAATAAACATTGAATGTGTTTAATTGAATAGGAAAGGGGTTTAACGTTAGTTGCAGGTTGTGTCTGAGAGAGAATAAATAAGACAGCCCAATATCAAAAAAAAAAATCTATTCTTTTTCGCAACTTTCCGCATATGTCGCAACTTCCCGCAATTTCACCACATAAAATCACATAAAAACCCCACATGTTTAATCGCATAATCAAGGATTTTAGCCCGCGTTTTTCTGGAGGGTCTAAGCTGGTATCATCAAAGTATCTCTATTAAAATAAATAGCTATCCAAGCCCATTTATCTACACAACATGTATTATTGTATTGGGTAATAATAAAGTGAAAGCTATGCTATTTATTTAACTTACAATTCACATACTCGGTATGCATTTACTATTATACTTGACAGCCAGTTAATATGGATCCAATTTGCCATATAACAGCTGTACTTGTTAAGGATGCAGGGATTCGCAAGGTGTTGAAAATGCTTAAAGTGGAAGCATTTCACAGTTTGTTACAGGATCATATAATTTTTTCCAGTGAAAGACTTTCTTAATGTGATAAATACTTCATCTGGAGGTACATCCTACCCATGTGTCTCTTACTTTTGAATCAACTCACTGCTTTGTGCTTGCACAAGCAGGAAACAAAGTTCAAAAATAAATGAAGAACAGCTGGCAAGTGGGCATGGGTGGCAACAATAATACAGAGCCAATGCTAGTCAAGTCCATTTTATATATATATAGGCCACTATCACAAATGTGCCTCAGGGGCATTACATTATGTACAGCATAGGACACCCTCTATCCCTTTTGACAGGTTTTGAATATGGAAAAACACTCCCAAAAGAAAACTTAACTAGCCCACACTGATGTTTGTTTGTTTGGTTGTTGTTTGGGTTGATTAGCCTTTTCCAGTGGAAAGGACTTAATAATTGGAGGAGGAAAAAGGCAATGTGCCGGGAAAATCTCAGCCAGCCCCAATTGATCTCCCCATTTCGTTTTTGAAATCGCTAAACCAGGCAACAAAGAATGGAGGGTATGGGAAAAGATCAAGGGATGGATATGAAGAGTAATAGGCAGGGAAAGAGAAGCTGAATAAAAGCAAGACGGAAACTGTGTCAAATCCAGTAGAGGAGAAAAGGGCAGAACAAGTTGCAAACATAATACAACAGGACAATTTGAATGTTAATAAAGACAAAAGCAAGGAATTTTAAGATATGACAGATATTGAACAGTATTTTGATGTCATATTACTCACCTTGGTGGGTTAGAGACTCTTTTGCCCATGGCCAGGTTGCAGCTCCTGCCAGCTCTTCACGCACTGAGTTGCTGGCAAAGAATACATTGAGGTTGTCAGTGCCGCTCAGGTGTAGGGCCTCCTTTAGCTCTTTTACACTCATATAGGCCCTGCAGAAGCAAAAAAAGAGAGAAAACATGAAAATATTAGATATATTAAATAAGCATTCATCAAAGCACTTTAAATTAAGCTGTAAATTCTTGTAAAGTGTGGTGTTATATCTACAGGATTAAACTACAAACAGTCATTAATCTCAAACTAATATTATGCTACCATGTTCTGCGTTATTATTACTAAACAGACTAAAACGTCAAAATGGGTTTCTGCTACTTTAACCTAACCACAAAGGAGGCGCTTTCATTTGAACAGAAGGGAAACAGTATTCGACAGTGCGACAGACTTCGACATTCCACCGGAAGTCGAAAAAGTTTGAATTTAAGTATTTAACCTAGCTTAGTACTGGCAGCCAAAAAAGCCGCTAGCTTATTTTCTCAAGGGTGAAAAAGAAAGTGCTTTCAACAGCTCCATAACTGAATTATTTTTTACTTATAAATATCAAACAATACATCAACAAATCATAGTTCATTTTTTTTCTCCAGTTAGCTTAGAACGTTTCCAAACGAGAGAGGACACCTGAGGTGCTTCGTGCAGTTGTTGCCGTAACTAAGTTTACCAAGTAACTAACATTTTCGGTCAGTCTTTTCAGTCTGGCATAGTTAGCTTTCCCAAAGTCTAGCATAGTTAGCTTTCCCCTTTCTGTTACAGCCACAAAGACATGTCCTACTCACACATGTGTTCACTTATGTTGCCTGATTAGACCTCTTTTCAGGACACTGTAGGCATCATATACTGGGATTGATTAGCTTCTCATGTTAGCTTTGTTGCTGAACCTTAGATGCTTTATGGTTTATAGTTGGGTCCTTTAATTTAAATCACAAGTTCAAGTAGACTACAGTACTGTACAGGCTACAATTTGTTTGGCAGCTTCGGAGTTAAGACTCTGTTAAGCTAAATATCTAGCATAGGAGACATGTTAGCTATTATGCTAGGCTATACCAAATGCTACTGCATGCAAAGAGATACAAAAATTAAAATCTATCCAAAATGATTAGTGTATTCCCCAAAATATTTCTTTCTTTAAGCATGTGAAAAAGTATTTCTGCTCACATAGTATTGTAAGAGTGAATTTAAGAACATGTAATTATGTCGTCCTTAGAAGACGTTAGTTTGCTTCAATCCATCAACATCTCCCTCTGCCCTCTATGTACCTTTCAAATCATAATTGTTTGAATTGGTCAGGGTACTTCAAACCACTACCCTGCTGCCCCCTACCTCTTTCCCTCTCTGACTGTGATAAATTACCCGGGAGGCACTTTGATGTGTGAAGCCGACTTTGTTTTTGCCTGGCTGCAGTGATGTCACATGTCATTTTTCTCCTTTTGCTTTTATAGCTGGAAAAGCTTTTGCACCCATCACCATTAAGCCTTACTGAGTCTGAGAGCCTTGCAGTGGGGTCTCACCGGCTGCCCAAAGTACGCATGCCAGACACTAGGCTTTTAGCTGAGCCTCCTATGGCTTTTTTGGAGCACTACAGCTGCTTCATCAAAAAGCCTTTAATCTGGCTCTCAGTGTTTGGGACTGAGTGTATGCTTTATGTACAGGGTAATAAAAATCAACGGTGCCAAGACATCCAGTGGTGCATCAATATAGTGTTGGGTCATGTCAGTTCATACCTAATACATATTGTTAAATTTATGAATCATACATCATTTTGTTTGTAAAGCCTCTCAGTCTTTCATCTTGCACCGGCAAAACTGTGGTTTTAAGTGTTTTTCAATTATTATAATGTAATGGATTAGTCTCTCAGCTTACTTTGTTAACATTACAAAGCCATATTTTAATGTTTACCTAAGTCACTTAAAGTGTATCCTGATGATTTTCTGAAAAATAAGTTAAGGTTTATGCTTTTGATCAAGCTCAGCTTTAGGGCTTTATTTAATAATATTACTTAACCACGCTCTTTTCTTAGCTTTTTTTCCATCAAAATATAATTCATAGAATTACTCATTAAACACTTTAGCTTTGGCTTAATCCTGCTTATACTGTTCCAACAGCCTGAAGGAAACGCAGGTGAGCTTGTGACTGAAAATCTGAGCTTTCAGCTGGGAAAAATATAGATGGATGAAAGTAGGAAAAAGTATCCCAATTATCCTATACATTACATTCAATGTACCATTAAGTGAAGTACTCTGCCTCTAAATTGGTCCAAAGGGGTTACTCGACAGCCCAGAGTCCTGCATGTGTGTAATCCTCCCCCTAAAGCAATCCTTCCCTGAGTGCATGTGTTTTATACTGTAAATAGACATGTGTTTTCTCAGGCACTTTTCCTGAATAAATGAGGTTTAAGATGTAAGATGCTTCAGGGAAACCCTGCTCTCAATACATTACTAAAGCATTGAGGTTAGCTGAGGCTGCGTGCAGTATCCATCAACGTGGGCTGTGCTATTACAAGTGACAGAAAGCTGACCACTAAAGAGTTGACTCTTCAACTTCTAAGACTCAGAGGACGCCTCAGTGGATGTCTAACCTGGCAAAAAATCAATGGCTCTACATCATTTAGGTGAGCCCAAAACCAAAGTTATGATTTACCAAAATAAACATTTGTGGGCAATTCAAACACTGTGTAAATCAACAGCAGTGTAAGCATTAGCACTGTCACCATGTTAAGCTGTATTTTACTTTCAAACCTCAAGAATCAGGACACAGACTCTAAAATAAACAGCAATCAAACCTTTTGATATATAATATACTTAACTTCAATACATACTGTGCACTGCAATGTTACATGTTTAAATAGAGAAAACAAAAGCATCTACAATCTAAACAGTTCCTCATAAGGGCTTGATGAATGCAGTGCTAGAGGAAAACACAAGAACTCACAGGTAATATATAACCAGTGCAGGTTTCTTTAGTGCAGCAGTGTACTAGCGCATACTGAAAACCAGTCGAACCAGCCTTTAAGTGTACAATTTGTATACCTTTTCCTGAAACCAACCCTTTGTGTTGCAAATGATAGCCACAATTGGTGGAGAGTTAACTGTAAAGTTAGCAGCTCTTTCAAGATTTGTTTATAACTTAGCAACCCATATTTCGTATATAGACATCAAATGCACATTTAAAAACATTTAACAGCGTTCTTCATTCAAAACTAAAAACATTTAACAGCGTTCTTCATTCAAAACTAATCAGCTGGAAATACTAAAAAGTTAGCTGGAGATGTGTAACCAACTTATGGAACAAATGCTAGCTTAATAAATTAGCTAGCTACAGCTGATTAAATCTGCTAGCGTCAGTTGTCATGCCAATCTGTTGTTGTCTACCCTTTATCTGAAATCAAAAGCCCCTTGTTTAAAAACTTACCAAGAATGTTGATGGTAAATGTGACACCACAAATGTATGGTATATTTCTTTCCTAAACTGTCATGCAAGAACAGAAAGCTTGACATGCATAGCATTTCCCAAATGACAACAAAAGGTAAATAATGACCCTTTCTATAATGAATTATGTTCTGGAAAACATTGCAGTTATGTTTTTATTAGTGAATAAAACATGACCACAATAAAACTTGAGATTCACATTCACGGTAACTGTCAAACTGAAAAAGATTGTTCTTTCAGGGGAGTTGCCTGGACCTCTTTGCACACAAATGCACTGTCCAGTTTTTACAAATCCAAACTGTTAGCAAATACTCAACATGTGTCTCAGCATTAATGAGCGTAACCCTTGCCTCTCTTTCTTTCTGTTAGCTTTTCCTTCCCGGCCCTTCTTGTAATGCCAGAATTATTAGTGTACCTGGCCATAGCTATATAGAACTGGCTCTTAACAACAAGTTTGTGTTGTGACAGCAACTGGCTTGGAAAACCTCTGGCCTTGTACTGGCCAGCAGCAGCTGCACACATATAGGGTCCCACAATCGGAATACCTGGCCAAGAGCTCAGAGAAAAGAGGGAGGTTGGATATCAAAAACCCAGATCCAGAACATAAAAATTGTCCTGTGCTCCGTAAATGCCAGCAAAATGTCATCCTCACATTAATTGTCTCCCTGTCTGAGAAATTTGCGATCCAGACCCCCACACACACATGCATGCAAGCATGTCGAAGCACTCTCACACATAAGGATTTCCAACAAGCTGGGGTCAGGACCTTTCCAGAAGACCTACACTACTGTAAGTCCACTGAGCCCAGATTTACTACACTCTGATCTCCTGTGTATTGGCTGCTCATGTTGTTTTTAGTGGGAGGTCAGGGGCGTATAGACAGGAACTCTGGCAAGATTCACTGAAGCAGTAACATCACTGCTTAGAAGTGAACACACTTTAACTTTTGGAGCTTTGCTTTTGAAAATCTGAAAAGCAGAGCCCTTATTTATGGAAGTCTCTCATGCAAAAAGATTCTGCATGAAACCAGATCAAATCCAGAGCCATGATTTATAAAAGTGTGCTCACATCAAAATCAACACATTACATTGATCTCTCCAGTACCCTGTCATATATCAAACTAAAACGGATTCCAGCTATTACCCAAAGGTAAGTGTGGTGGATACGTTTTCCTTTGTTTTTTTCTGAATATTATTTGCAGTAACCATCAAAGTAAATCTAGAATAAATCACGGAGCATTTTATATAATTCAGGCCAAGGACCAGACCGACGTTTTGTGCAAAACAACAGAGTAGAGTGCTGTCTGCTGTCCAATATTTTTCATCAGTGTCCATCTCCTCTCTGTGGGTTACCCAGCCCAGGCTGAGCCGAGGGAACATCTGACCACAACATGTACCGAACCTACTTTTCTCCTGTCTGCCTCACTGGGTCTATCCCACTAACCTTGTGAGGAGATAAGACATACATTAGAGACCACACAGATGCAGATTAACTTTGACCTAACTGAAGCCTTTGTCCTCCAGGGAGAGTCAACAGAGCACCAGATTATTTTCCAGCAACAGCCTGTTTCGCACTCACAAAGCTGCTCAAATCTACAACTGGAAGCTGCACAGTCCTAATGCTGGCCTTTTAGAGCTGTCCAGTATAACTTGACAGTTGGAGGTTAAGTGCCTTGCTCAATGGCACCTTTTTTGACTAAGGATGGTGGTAAAAGCTATGAACTTCAGATTACTTTAATTATGTAAGCCTATGATCTTCTGTTCAAAAGCATGCTTAGCCATCTTTGGGCTGATGCATACATCAGCAAAAAGTACAAACAGACATAACGGAATGTAGCATTTGGTTATACTACGATACTACTTAATGTAGGAAAAGAGATCGCTGCAGGAACTGTGACATCTATGATACGTAAAGCTACCGGCAGTGTGGATAAGAAGCTAATCTTCAATTTCCCATACAATAGTATAATTGTGTTTCCACTAGTTCACTTTTGTAAAACCCAACAGTCATTTATATACAGTTTAAGTTTGGAATTGTTACTTGGACTTGGGTATTGGTTAACCAAGTTCCTGATTGACAGAATGAAATACCAATAACCTTCTGTTGGTATTATTTATGAATAAGACAGTAGGCATTTCCTCATCTTAAATCAAATGTTCCCAAGGTCATGACCTCTGCCTAAGGCAAAGCTTGAGCATATATCAAGTTTTGTGTGTCCTTTATTCATAGCTCAGCAACCCTAACCATCAGAGTCAGTCATCAAATTGTGATGAAATTACTTTACAACAAAGGTTTTCTCATATTTGTTCATAATAAACATGATTTGAAGCTAAAGGAATTGGGTTGAATAAGGAATAAATATCCAATTTGTGATTTTAAATAAGTGTTATGTAGATAGACATTCGCTTAAATTGAAACGTTGGGATTTGAATCATGACAAAAGAAGTTGTAATCCTTTAAAAAAGCTACTAGTTTAAAAAACATTAATACATCCTTGCATTAAGCTGTCACACTCTGTCAACTCTGGACACAAAGCGCAAAATCGTTTTAAAAAATAGCTCTCGCTCCCATGTTCTGTTTCCCAGTGGCCAAGTGTAAAGCTTGTGGTTACAATTTGGATTAAGAACGGGGTCTTTAAGAGCCTGGGCCGACGACTTCATGGCGAGACTTCATGCATGCTATTTGGAACTCTGCATGAGCCTGTCTGTCAGACCAAATAGAAGACAGCAGGCTCCCGCTCTAGTTGTTTAGTAAAAATAAGTGTGTACTTTGGCCTCTTCACCCGCCGTCCCCACTTCACAGAGCCCTGTTTAAAACCACTGGGGAAAGTGAGAGTACCAATTTGTAGATGTAGCATGTTGAGCTGTTCATTGCAAATCCCTGCTGAAGCACAATTTAGCGTGCTGAAGCAGATATTCACCTCATGGGGAGAAATTTGTGGCCGTTTATGCTCTCCTTGTCTCTGGAAAAACATGTTCTCCTGACTGGCTGATATACGTATCCCCCTGGTGCTTTCACCACTCTGTCAATCTTACATTGTAGCCCTTTACACTTTTCTCCTGTCTTAATATACATTGATACATATCAATGGACCGGTCAGTTTACTGTATATTCTAAAAAATGTATGGGACATGCAACAACATACTTCTGGAAACAATTGACTTAAAATCCTCTAAGACAGTAATGTCAGATTTCCTTTAGCTTAGAACATATCTTTTGGTTGTCCATTGGCAAACTTTGTGGTTTTACCTGATACTTGTTTGGTACCAACGCAGTCGAGGTTCCAAGTGAGCTGTGTGGATACTAATAACACTGCAGACTGCTCAGTGGTCAGAGAGAATAAAAACTGAAATCATAACTTGGACAACAAGGGACATTGTGTACAAATCAACAATTGCTTTATAGCCAAGCTACAGTCAATAGCGACCGCATATTTTGTTTATATACAGTCAACCTAAATTTGACTAAATGGAGGGGGTACTATCTGTATGCAAAAAGGAAGTTGAGAAAAGTTGATAGCAAAAGTAAATTGAGCCAAGTCGTACAATGTAGAGTAAAATGTGGCCCTGTCAACTAATGTTTATTTTCCTTTTATGTACAGATATAACACTGTGACACATCTGCAGAAAGAGTTAAGTTTCATTCGAAGTAATTTAAAGGTCCCCTATTACACTGTTTTTCCTCAATATATTATAGTTCTCAGATATACAAAACATGTCTCTGAAGTGTTTGGCTGAAACACCAAACAGATCATTGCAGCATCCCCTAATCCCCTCTGTTTCAGCCCTGTTTCCAAGTGCTGATTCTCTGTCTGTTACTTTAGATGAAAATAAGGAGCCCCTCCCCACGCCCCTCTGAGAGATATTTGGTTACAAAGAACACTATGGTGCTCTAGGAGGAGATTCAGGTGATAAGGTGTGGGGGGGTGTTACCTTGGTTGGTGATTGGCTAATGCTTACACAAGCCAAAAAAACATTATGACATCATAAAGTGGCCAAAATCTGATCAGCTCATTTTCAGACAGGATTTTATATAAATGGATCAGGACAAAAAGAGAGAATCTTTTTTCCTGAAACTTTCAGAATCTCTTTACACAGAAGGGACACATGTTTATGTATAACAGACATGGAAAAGTCAATTGTGCATAATAGGTGACCTTTAACAGAAACCAAAAAGAAGTTAGAGTATTTGGAACTTCACCTGTCAGGGGACTCGGGATCGAAGCAGGTCTTGAGGACGTCAGTGACCCCCGGGTCACAGCAGTCTCCATCATCGTAGTCATAGTGTATACTGTTGCACTCCATGTTACAAACTCCATCCTGTCTCTTCCAGTTGTAGCAGAGTCCCAATCTAAGGCAGTCCCCTCCGTCATGGCCTGTCCTCGGGTGGTCGCACTCAGGGTCACATTTGCGGTTCCCAATCTTCCCAATCCGACAGTTGCTGAGGATAAACCGCTCTCTGAAGCTGGAGTTTCTGACAGTGTGCACGCTCAGATCCAGGGTGATGTTGTAAGGGCGGAATGCCTCAGTTAGAGCCAGGTGCTGGAGCTGGATCTGGGCTTCAGACACGGTGGGATTTCCGCCAGAGTCATTGCAGAGGTTGACGATCTGGTAGCGAACTTGCTTGTTAGCACGGAGCTGCCAGTTGTTGTTGTAGCCGGAGATGATGTCGGTGTTGTCGCAGGGTGTCAGGCCACAGGGTGGCGGCAGGAATGGGGATACTAGTTCTTGTTCAGGGACAGGAGTGGTGATGATTGTTGGATGGAGGCCAACTTTGTTAGGAGTCCATAGCTGTTCCACCTCAAAGTAAGAAGTAAAATAAATTAATTGTATTACTAAAACCAGACCAGTTTTAATATGCAACAACTAAACACGGAAAAAGTTTGAGAGGAAAATGTTTTTTTGCAAAAAAAGAGATATAGTTTATTACATTAGTGAAGTCAGCCCACATTGCCACCAATGGCTCGCTTTTATCAGTTTGAAGTGGCCGCTTTAGCAGGTCCTCATGGGAGCGGTCATAGCCCCACAGCACCACACCCCCTATGTGGCCCCTGAAGCTGTTTCCCTGATCCGATTGGTTACTGCCGAGGAATAGGGTTCTGCATGTCTTCATGTAAGGACTGTAGAGATTCCCCGACTGATGACTGCTCTCTCCCACCTGAAAGGACAAGCAGGGGAGAAATGACAGCCAAACAATTCAAAAGGGGCAGAAAATAAATGTCTCTCCCTTGCATTGTTACAAACATAATACCATGAGTTATGTTCTAATCAAAAGTTCCTAAAATGATTTGACTTCCTAAAAAGTACACATTTAGCATTAAATAACCCAGGGTTTGCAGCTGCTGATTTTGCATGTCACTTGTGAAGCTCTCCATCTGATTGTCAACAAAGTTAAGGCTTTTTACATATTTTCTCTATTCCTTTAATGCTCCGATTGGTTAACACTACAACAGCCTGCTATTAATAAGACGAGCTATCCAAAAAACAATTAAATTAAATTATTGATCAATTGAGAATGGCCAAATTAGAAGCTAATATAGTCTCTTGCTCTCTCCTATTTCAATTTTTCTGAAACTGGCATGAAATAAATTGGATGATGAATAAATAAGCATTTAAGAAAAAAGGTCATCTTGACCTCCGACATGTTTGACAAAATAATCCAAACTAAAGATCTGCATACTAGTTTTTTCTAGGCTTTCAACCAAGTAACTATGTCTTCATGAGTTTGAGTTTGCTCAGTTGTCATGGAGACTGATCTGTTGACAAGCAAACTAAGTAGCTGTTCTCTATACATCTATGTCACGTTTAAGCATAAAGACGATTATGTAGCTTGGGAAACAAAATAAAGACCATGTGATGTTGGTGAAAGACCCAGAGAAATCTAGTAGGTGGACCTTGGGCTTGGATTGTGATGTCAATATACCATCATGGTATTTCAGTGATCGTTGAGTTGAAACTTAAGAGGTGAATGACCAAAATGTGAGCCAAAGTTCGACCACCAAAACACTCAAATTACACACCTTAGCTCCATCAACATACAGGGTCATGTTGTGGCCGTTGTAAGTAGCCATCAGGTGAGTCCAGGCGTTGGCTCGGTAACGCTGGTGGCTTAAGACAGTGGTGGATTTTAAAGCTCGGTCTGTGCGAAGCGTGAAGTAAAACCGTGCGTCTTTGGAACTGGCGGGTTCCACAGTGCGGACACCTACCGACCAGCCCTTCTCACTTAGTGAATAGGAACAGTTGTCAAATACACCTATGGGAAAGGGGGAAAGTAAAATATATTATAATGTGTATTATTTAATAAGAATACCAGTAAAAAAATTCAATAAAGCAATTATTATCTGGCAGGGTCCAAGGACTAATTCACAATGAGCTCATAGCCTTTATGAAAACACATAAATAAACCCACAAACAAGCAATCTTTCCAAGTGTTTGCGGTCCTGAGGACTTGGGACCCCAGAGTAGGAGAGGCTGAGACATACAGAGAATAGACAGAGCCAGATATAGTAAGAGAGAACAGAGAGGGAAGGGAGGACGGAGGTATTTCTCTCAGCCAGGGCAAGGCCCTTGTGTTTTCATTTGCTGTTGCAACAGACACACACAGATCCACATCTGCTCCCCAGATGTGTTTCACTGGGACAGCGTGGGGTCAGGGAACCCCTTCACCCTCCTTAATGCTCTACTGTATGAGCATGTGTATATGTTTACATGACTATGTGTGTGCAAGTGTGAGAAGTGGGAAAACTAAAGCAAAATATCCTTTCTGAAGTGAGCCAGGATCATGGTTAAGCAATTCATTCAGTTAAAGAAAGCTGTCGTTGGGAGGCTAAACAGTAGCTGGGCCAAGTTAATTAGATTACATTGTACTACCAAATGTAATCAAACAAATATATGTATACCAATCTATCCATACATACTCAGAAACATTGAGCACAATATAATATATAAGGATAAACTTAAAATGTTGCGCCAATTGTATTAGCCATTTGAAAACGTCTTTGTTCATCTTAACTAGCTAACTGAATGAAGAATTGTTTATTTTTCAGTGCAAATTAAGCCAATATGTTATTTAAATGTGTACATTCATTAAGTAATAATAATTCTACCAATAACTTACTTCTATTTGGGTCACAGACGAGCAAGGGTACCAACGTTTAAAATCGACTTATCACGCAACATCACTAATCCACAGTAACTCACAAAATGCTAAATGTTAAAATATTGGACTACTGTAAGTCATTAATAAACCATCAATCATCCAATGGTGACAAATTCACAAATACAGTTACATACACTTCTCGGTGATACGTGTCTCAAAATTTAATCTCCTTGGAAATCTGTTGAAGTTTGGCACAAACCAGGAGGAGGGCGTTGTTTAAATGAAACAAAATTGAGCTAAAGTTTTCTGTGTTTCATTCAACAGCAGATGGTCGTGGGGAAACTGCCAAAAAAGTGACAACACTGCGTTTGCAAGAGGAAACATCAAGGTTATGGGAAAATGTGGTGTTTAGGTTGTGAGACATTTGCAATACCACAAATATTAGTTTGAGGATACTATTCATCTCTCTCCTGGTATCCATTAGGAACTAATGTTTTAAAGCTGCATTACATTTTTGGGGGGGCCAGTTAGGGGCAGCGTAAATAGCAGAAAACACAATATTAACATAAAATGTCTTTCTAAAACTGTTATTGCAAATATGTCAGCAAACAATTGGCTAATTACACCTTAAGCAGTCTGGAAGCAACATTAGCATTCACTTGGCGCCATGTTTCTGGCAATGCAAGTCCAATATTGACTCTTTCTGTTCCCAACAGGGGAGGGAAACCTCTGGCTGTTAAGCTACTCCGCTATTAGCATGGCGCTAATATTTCTGCAGTTTGGCGCTTGGCGGTATCAGAGATTTTATTTTCTTTCCTTGAAACAAGGTTGATGAAAGTCATAGAGAAAACCTCTTTAGCCAATTTCAAGGCCAGAAAACCAAAACAATGGGCTTAAAGGCAAATATTTTGTAAAGCTAAAAAAACTCCAGAGTTAAGCGATAATTTTCTGAGGTTGGTCACTACCAGGAAGCCCTCAGTAAAATATATTATATTTGAACAATAACTGTATTTTAATGCATGAAATGCGTTTGAATTCTAAAGTTTTCTACATTGAGGAAAGTTGTCAAATGTTTTAACCTTTATCAACATTTGAAAAACCAATCCTTTTTTAAGACTATTTACTTTCTCAGCATGTGGCGCCCCATCACAACAAGGGCCTTCATTTTAATCCAGTTTTCGAATAATATAATTTAAGACATTAGCATAAATGTTGGCCAAAATAAAGTACATTAATTAATACATAGTACTGAGGAAATTCGTTAATATCATTGTTTCTCAAGCACTCACTGTAACATATACAATAACATGACAAAAAAAGAATGCAATGTACAAAGAACAAGACAATAAGTGACCTTTAGAAGTCTAACCGATATCAATGTCATGTCTAGCAGAAACAATAGGAGTTTGTTTGTCACTGTATTTGTCAGATTCCTTCAGAACACTACAAAGAGAAAGGCCCATGCCACAGAATTCCACCCTCACATAAGGAAGCAATGAGGGGGGAAATGTAGTTGAGTAATGGAGTGGGATCTTTGATCAGAGTAAATGTGAGCCGACGTAACAGTTTGGGGTCTCCCTCACTATCTGGACAGCTGTGATGCTGCACCGTCGTGCTTTTATCCTCTTGAATTTGTTTGATGTAGGTGTTGTCCTGTCAAATGTGCAGCTTTTCAAATGTGACATTCACTTTTGATGTCGAAAAACAGTGATTTCCAGTTTTGAGTGAAGAATAAAAATGTAATTGTATGTTATGATAAAAACTGGTTTAAAAATAATGTTATGTGATCAGATAACTCACTAGATTCATGTGGAAGTTTTTTTGTTTTATTCTTCTAATAAAGGATAACCATTTGGAGCCTGGCTCTGTGTTCAATTGAAAGTATAAGCCTTTTTGTACACAATTAAATACAATTTTTTTTTTTGCAGCAAAGAGTAAAAGAAGTCGATGACTATTTCCCAGATACCAATACGACCCTATAAAGTCTTGATTTGTCCCTGTCAGATTCCTAAACCGAAACACATTGAATTGACAATCATATAAATAAAACCCTAAACCCTGGTTGAACTCCGTTTGACCTTTCTGGTGAAAAGTAGGCTCATTTTTTCTTGGAAGCCATTTAATACTAACGTCACACAGCACAAGTCATTGCTGTTAAAAAAGAAAACCCAAATGTTATTAGGGTTAGTAGATATAGTATAGCTGTCACAAATTATTTGCAATAACATACAGCACCCTTAAGTGTCAGAATATAATCTAGGATTCTTGAGAACTGGGAAAGAACAAGCAGACAAGGAGAAAAAAGTTCTGATACTGGATCAGTATAGTTCTCAGACTGGGAAAGTGTTCTTGGAGAAAAATAAATGAATATATCTCCCAGATTCTGTCATGGGGCATATATCCCCAACACAGTGTGCGGTCATGAGACTCTGCTTACATCTTCCAGGGGGTACTTTAGTAAGAAGATATGAGTTTTACTAACACAGAGAAGTTTTAAGATATTTTAAGTAGTAAAACCAGAGTGTGAACACACCCAGTAAAAGTCAACATCTTACTTTTCAAACCTTAGTTATTAGTTTTCGTAGTATCAAATATATTACCAGGCAAATGTGCCAAAGTACCAAAAGAAAAGTAGAATGTTCCCTGACAGTGACTAGGCTACTAAAAGGATGTATTTTGGGACTCGTTTTACTGTTGCCTTATATGTTTAAGGATGTTTAAAGTTCTGCTAATTTTAACTATTGCTTACTTAAAAATCTTTCAGTTTAGGGGAGACATACCAAATAGAGATACTTGTCATTCACTGGACTAAAAGGGTAGGTAAAATTGTAATATGGAAAGTAACTAAAGCTGTCAGAGTAATAAACTACAACATTTCATATTGGCTTCTGTGATGTAGTGGATAATAGGTATACAATTGCATACAATTGAGATATGCCTATACAAGTAGCCTACAAGTAACTTGAATGTGTATAATATGTAAGTACAGTGGGTCTATTTGAGTAATTTGGTGCTACTTGTACATTCCACATCAGTTCGTGTCTATCATGCAGCTCATGCTCAGTTTTCACCCACCTGCTATGACTGCAGGGTTGCTCTGCCCTCCCTCAGGCTTCACCCAAAGCTCCAGGCTGAACTTGGCCCTCGGCAGCTCCACCCCTGCAGCCGGTTTCACCTTCAGCTGCTCCCTGCGTCCACTGAAGTACAGGGCAGTCATCCAGGAAGGGGGCACCCTTGGCAAGGGACTCCCCCAGGGAAGGGAACTCCCAACAGGCATGTTCGCGGGCTGTTCCTCCTCCACCACTTCCCCGGAGTAGTCCTCGGTACTATCCTCAATGTTACCGGTGGAGGACTGCTGGTCTCCATCTTCCTGCTGCAGCCTGGAGAGTACCAGGAGACCCCTGGAATCTGTTGAGCTGTCAGGGAAAACTTTCTCCCAGCTGGAGTTACCGTCTTCCTCGTACGTAGACGCGCCGAGGAGGCTGCGAGTGACCCTCGAGAGAGTGCTGCGGGAGGGCTTCGTGTGGCCCGAGGAGGACACGGTTTTCCCGGGGTCTTTAAGGAGAGGCTTTCCGGGCTGCTGCGTGGTGCTTTCACTGACATAATTTATCTTTCGCTTGTCGTTTGTGTGGCTGTTCTCAAAGTGCCGTCCGGTAACCGTATCATATCCGTCCCCAGCGCTCTCCGCCACATCCTCCCCCGCGGCAGCGACCCGGTGGACCCCGGTGTCAAACCTGCTGCACCCTCCCTCACAAACCGAAGGAGCGCTCTTAACACTGTACGGCTCTCTCCGGCTCGTGTGTGTCCTCGGACGGACCGCTGGAGGGCGGTATTGGGACGGGGAGAGGGAGCGGGGTTGCCGCAGGGACCTCCAGACGCCGGACGAGGTGCAGGGTTCACCTGCTAGCCTGGAGAGCTCACTGTCTGCCCGCCGGGCCATGCTGCGCTTGTTCCGGCTCATTGCATCGGAGCGAACCGGGCTGAGCAGCCACGTGTTTGTGATGAAAACAAGGAATATAGCCAGTAGTCTGATGAACAACATTGTGTCAGGTTAGGAACAGGTTTTTGTCGTTGTTTTATTGAAGACAAATTGTGGGGGGGGACGGGACGTTTTAGCTCTTAAAAAGTCAGCCTCTTGTTTCCAGGTCAGCAGCAAGAGGTCTCACGCCAATTCGCCAAACTGTGGTTATTCGATTTGTTTGTGTATATTTATTAAGTAATAAAGACACATCTGTTTAGGCTACCGAATTAGAAAATGTATTTATTGTGGTAAACAAATTATAAAAATAATCAAATGTAACATAAATCAGTGCATTCGAAATGAATCAATTAAAGAAAGAGGTTGTTACATTCTTGAACTTATTGGATATTGAGGTTCTGTATGTTTTGTGTTGATTTTTGAATAAAGCAGACGTTTAACAGCTGAAGATCTGATTATTTTTCTCTGATTCTGAGTTCATCCAAATCCTTTCTTCACGCAGCTGCAGCACAGTTCTGCACTTTGCACGAGCCTTCTTTACATCTGTGTATTCCGCAAAAATATCTGTAGCGTGTTTAAGTTTCTGTTTACTTCTAGAAAAAAAAACATTAGTTTATAAAACTCCTTTCTGCGTTTTAGTAAGCCAAACAATTATGTTTAAACGTCAGGCTGATTTCAAATCTGAAATAAACAAACAGAATTGTTTTTTTTATAACCTAAGAGGGCTGATTTCAATTCCAGGAATAAATCAGGTGAAATATGATCATTTAAATCCACACTGACTTTGAATAAAGCCTCTTTTTTACCTGACCACAGCGGGATAATTCAGTGCGTCCTGATCCAAAATATGGCTGCAAGGTGAACCAGAATAATGAAAAAAGAAAAGTCACTCCAAACTCAATGCAAAGTGCCAGTCCTTAACTAGCTACCATACTTGTTGAGCAGAAGCTTTTTCCTATAATTTCTGAAAGAGGGGACACTAATATTAGTCCATTAAATCATAGCTCGGCGTCTGCGCGTCAGCTCCTCTTGGTTTTTGTTGTGCGTCTGTGTGCGCCTCAGAGTGACTTGCTGCTCCTCTGCATCGGTCCGTGCAGTAGTAGTAATATCCTCCTCCATTCACTCCTCCATCTCTCTCTCTCTCTCTCTCTCTCTCTCTCTCTCTCTCATTCTCTCGAGTCTAAAGGTTTTTTTATTATCAGGGAGCCCCTGCCCGCCCTGACATCACCGGTAGGGGAAGTGCGGTGGAGGTGGTTGAGGGAGGAGAGGGTTGCAAGGGGGGGCTCACACTTGTGTTTTACAAGGGAAATCCTCTCCTCTTTCCCCTGCCCAGTCCTGTGCTGAACATCCCTCTTGTTGCATAGGGGCAACACAGGAAGGAGGCTATCAACTTTATGTATATTATTCTTGTCCTGATCTCATCCATCCATCCATCCATCCATCCACCTCTAGTGGATGTTTCCTTACTTTAGTAAAAGTAGCAGCACATGAACGTAAACACATTCATTAAAGTAACTTCCATTTAAAATGTTATTAACAGCAACCTGCAGTGGCAAGTTTTAACCAAGAAACCTACAATTTTGAGGTACTAGGAATATTGTTTTTTTTAACTTAAATTCATTCATGACAGCTTTGGTTACTTTGCAGATGCAGAGTCTGCATGCATAAGGATGTATACTATATCCACTTCTAGGATTAAATTAAACAGAATAAAATATAGCTAAATTAAGCTTCAACTAAACCAACTACTATTAAACCACTATGATACATTTCTGGTTTGTCATTTACAGTGGAGGACTTTTACTTGTAACGAATTATCTTGAAATTGCAGTACCCACTTTTACCTATACTTTTAACTTTGAATACTTCCTAAAATTGGTCAAATACTGTTAAGCATAAACATAATAGTGTACAGTAAGTTATGTACACAACAAAAGTAAAGGTAAACAACATAGTATATAGTGTTTTTTTAAATATATATTTTTTTCAATGGTTCTTTATATCTGTGTATCTGTTTGTAGATATTGGGGGTCATAGTTCATTATTGGTTTTAAGTATAAAATATTAATGTATAATATAGTAAATGTATGTGAAAATGTTTTCCTCTAAAATGTAGTAAATAAGTCTTACTTTAAAAAAAAAAAAAAACATAGAACAGTGCTCAACTAAATGTTCTAAGTTACTTTCCACCACTGTGTCATGTCTTCTTAATGGGAAGCTCTACTGTCAAGCTGGCAACAGATGAATGAAGGTGGATGTGGCTGACACTCTCTCACACACACACACACTCTCTCACTCTCTCTCTCTCACACACACACTCTACACACACACACACACACACACACACACACACACAGCAACATCAACAAGGACAAATATTTAAGACAAGATACACTGAAACATACATTTAACAAATTAGTAGCCCTTGAGGTACTTTTTATTGTCTTCTGTCAAACTAACTTTTCCAAGGTCTGAAAATGATTCTGGTTCCTTTTACCTACTAAGAAATAGTCTGTTTGATTCCACTCATTTTGGGATCTCACAATCAGTAACAGTCTGTTCACCATTTTGTATTGGATTTTTTAAGAGAGAAATACTCTATTTCTCTATTAAGTCATGTTTATACAGCAGAAGAGGCAACGCTGTATAGAGCACTTTATAAGAGAATCTAACTTCAGTAGTTGTGTGCACTAATTTGCTACCATTGTTTCATCCACTTTTTCACGCGGGAAAAAAAAGTGCATTTTACTGAAAAAGTTGCGGAACCCCATCATTGTATGTCTTTTTGTCTCTTCAAACCAAAAACTCTGTTTTTGTAACAGATGATATACGGATTAATATTTGGACTCATGAACAATAACATGCAAATGGGTAAAAAAATAGCGTTTGGCAATGTGTGCAGGCCCTCCTAACTCAAAAGACAGGTGCACTTACAGTGAGGTTTCCAGACACTGCTAACAAAATCTATACTCATATTGAAGGGGCTTTAAAACTGTAGAGCTTTAATTTGCAATCGGCTGTTTGTAGACTTATGCCACTTGAAGATTTTTTAAGTGTCCTTTTGCGAGTTTAATTAAACAATTGTGTGGATGTTGATGTCAAATATAATTTACGCATTTTATCTTGATGCAGTCACTCTTTATTTAAGAGATAATTAAGAAAGAAAGTGACCACTATAGGCAGCTGTTGTTGTTCCACACCTTTTAAATGCTGCCCCTTCTTCTCCCCCAGACTCCACTATTTTTGTCAGACTCAATTTGCAAACAGAGGCCTGGCTCTAGAATGGAGATGGAGATGGAGGAGGCCGCTGGCAGTTATGGCAGGGGCCCCCGAAGGGGCAAAAACGGTTCCTAAAGAGTGGGAGGCAGGAATTCCACAATCCTAGCCTGCCTGACTGAGAGGGATCTGCCTGCTAAACATTCAGCTTTTTCTGCTGGCCAAGTGCCCTTTGAAATCCAGCTGCAACTGTGTTGGAAGAAGAAAAAAAATGAAAGAAGAGAAAAAGGAGGGGTGGGTTTTAGAGAAAGCAACAAGAAAGGGAGGATGAAGGAGAAGAGAAAGAGAGGAAGAGAGCGATGTGCATAGTGTGTGTGTGTGTGTGTGTGTGTGTGTGTGTGTGTGTGTGTGTGTGTGTGTGTGTGTGTGTGTGTGTGTGTGTGTGTGTGGGTGTGTGTGTCTGAGAGAGACTCTGAATGAGCGTGCTCCACCGGGGCCTCACCCCCCGCTGTAAGAGACCTCCACAGATTATCCCTCATCTGAGCTTGTCGGTCTTGACCCCACCGAACCTGAGGCCCGCTCTCTGTCTTCCCCTCTCTGTTTCACACACACGTTTTCCCCACTAACTCAATCACTCACTCACTCACTCACTCACTCACACACACACACACACACACACACACACACACACACACACACACACACACACACACACACACACACACACACACACTCTCTTTCCTCCACACACCCTCATTATTTTCTAAGTGTCACTCACTCTTTCTCTTTTTTTTTACGTCTCTGCCACTCACTAACCTCCCAACGCACCAACATTGCCGTCTATCCACCACAACCACACACACACACACATTCCCCAAACACGCGCGCACACACACACACACCTCATGCAAAAGAGGGGGACCCAATGGGAGAAAATCCAGGCTGATGTGCAGGACAAATGAGGAGGGGAAGAAAGAAGAAAAGGGGGAAAGAAAGACGGAAAGCTTTTCACCACCACTGGTATAAAATAGAAAGGGGGGAGGGAGAGGGCTTGAGGGGGACAAATGCAACACGATGTACATACAGTACTGCAGGTGTTTGGCTCAAAGGGTCTTATTCAGAGTCCGTTGTTGCATGGGGTAATTCAGGTGTTCAAATCATAAGCTATTACTGATATTTCTGTCCGACTTTATAGACACTTATTATTATTTTTATCAATCTGCATTGTGTTATCCTTAAAAGTTTGTTATCCTTTATACGGAAAGATCATTTAAAAAAACAAAGTACGGTGGACAACGTTCTCAGATCTTTTAGGCTACTTAAGTAGCAATAAAGTCCTTCATTCAAATAATACTTAATTACAGGTTCAAAAGTATTAGTATCAACATACAAGAAGTAAAGGTACTTATTCATGACAACAGACTATTCTAGATGCATAGATATTATATTGGATTATAAATATGAATGGATTGTTTCGTTTATTGTTCTTCCAACAATGGATCAATAAGGTAATGTTTTAATTTGAAAAAAGGTTTGGTAATTTGTATTATAGTTATATTTTGAATCGTAAATATAAATCTTCAAAGTAATTTAAGGTATTGAATGAATGAAAGACACAACATCATTTTCAAATGAATTAGGATGAAGTAGAAGTGGAACAGTGCAGAACATTGAAATAAAGAAAAGTACAATTGTACTTAAATTGAGTAAATGTATACGTTTACTTTCCAGCACAAAAAAAACATTTCCCAAATTACAGTGTTAGCTTTTTTGAAGTATATGATTTTATTGTAATGTATTTAATCCAATAAGATCTGCTCAAATATATGTATTACTGATACAAGTAGACTCATATTTCTTTTATATTGACCAACACGATGAAAATCATCCTACTGTACATGGTGGTCCTTTTTAGGGAAATTAATCTACTTTTCAATGTATCCAGTAATTTTCCCCTTGCTAAAAAACCTTATACACATCCTAACTGAGCTTCATAAACTCCTTCTGCAAACAAAAACATGGGAAAATCCATGTTGTGCGTGCCTACATGGAGGACCCCTTATTTGTCCACGTGGAAGTAAAATTGGAAAAGCAAGTAGCAGGCTGGATAAACTGTGAGTGTGAATAAGTTAGGGCTCCTTAGGTTTTATTTGCGGAGCTGCAGGTGGATACTTGGATGACACTACACTGTTTTTCTTGGCTTGGTTGCTGGCTGCACTTTATGGAAGTGACCTACCTGCTTGTTTTTGAAGTAACTGCAAAATCATCACTCTGAAGTATGACATTAATTCCAATAAAGCTACAGACTTGTAAAGCTCAAGCTCAATATTCTGGTGTTTTTCTGTTGATCTTTTCAGTTTGCTGATATATTGGCCTTTTATGAACATGCAATATAATTAAAGTAGGATACATTTTGATCAAATAAATACAGTTCTTTACAGTTTATTTATGCCATTTTCTTTTTCCATTCTGGTTTTCAGCTGAGAATTACAGTTGAATGACTATCCGTTACTGTACATAGCCAACACCATAGGAACTGTACATCATTTGTTTTCAATCCAAAACTATTTTTGCTAATCATGTCAATGCTTCCATACTTTAAATTATTTTGTAGATACTACTTTTTTAAAATGTTTGCTTGTGTAGGCCTACTCAATATTAGGGAAGGCTATAGTCTCATCTCTGAATCGGATGCAGATGTTAATGAAAGACCAAGAGAGTACATTACTGCATCAATAAGTATGCAAAAATATACCAAAGAACCACAAAATACTGCATCATAAAACTATTGGAGTGACTTTAAATCACATTTTAAATAGCCACATTAACTACGCTATTGATTTCCATCCTCGCAGTTCAACTCCCTGTCGCTAGAGGGAGGTAGTTGAAAGCCAGGAGCTCACCGGGTACCTGGGGAAATAATCGAGGAAACTCAAGAGATTCCTCTCCGTAGCTAACTCTAGCTAGCCGACTAATCTCCTGAACAACGCAGTTGGGTTGTTTTTTGGCCATTTCAATGCCTATGTCTTCTGTCCTTTATATTTCAGTGTGTTTCTAATAGGCCGTCAGTGTCAAAAGTGAGGCACACACGGAGGGACAAGTTTAAAATACGCTGGATGTTTGTCCACTGTTGCTTTCTCCCAGGATGCTAGCACATAAGCAAGCCAACTAGCTAGCCAACCTGCTAAGGTAGCCAAATAGCAGCACTGTCCGGATGCTTTGAAGAGCAACGCAGCGGATTTCGGGGAGTTTCTAGTCGGACTCGCATGATGTCAGGCAACCGGCCACAGCAGAGCCCCGGTGGGGCGAGCTCAGTGCCCAGCACCAGCAGCAGCAGTAGCACGGGTAACTCAAACAGTAGCGGTGGGAGCAACGCCGTCACAAGTAATGGGAACAATTCTGCAAATGTTGTGCCCTCCCGGACCCTACCAGCAGCCACCGAGGGCGGCTTGGCAGTGCCAACTTTGGCCGCCGTACCCTCTTCTCGGGGCGGCTTTGCTTCCCTGAGCAGACCCTCTGCCTCTTCAGGCAGCCGAAAGAAATCCCACCACCAAGCACCCCTCTACAACGGCCTCTTGAATTCCTACGAAGATAAAAGCAACGATTTTGTCTGGTTAGTTTTCGCAACGACCTTTTTCAGAACGTGTTCTTTTTCAGTATGCAGTTGTTTTTATTTGTCACTGTAAGTGTTTAAATAGTTTGAAAGCTAAACTTTGACATCACTTTTTCTGTACTTTTTTTCCAGCCCAATTTGCTTCGAGATGATAGAAGAGGCACACATGACAAAATGTGGGCACAGTTTTTGGTAAGTTGTCAGGTGTAGATGAGGCAGTGTGTGATACAGGTGTCCCATTTTGTTCTAGAATAATGACACACCCGTTGGGCTGTTAAAACGCACGGCAGAGCAACATGTAAAAAAATAACAAATGTGTTATTCTTCGTCCCCTGTCCACCAGTTTAGTCAACACCTAAAAAACTTCAACCTCATAAAAACTAAAATATGTTTGGTTTATAGTTTCCAACTTCAACAAACCAAGAGCAATCTTTGCATCATTGGGAGAAGACACTTGCTTTTACTTTTGTAAGGTTCTTAGCAAGATTCTGAAAAAAAAGACTTTGGAAGACTGAGTGACAATCAATCAGGAATTTAAACATAAAAGTCTAACATTAGAAAAAAACATGAGAATAGAGAAGCCAAACTTATTGGCATGGCACAGTTTTATACTGGCATTTCAACACTTGTATATCTGAATTGTATACAACTCATACATTTGCAAGGTATTCCCACATATCATCATTTTGTTATTTCTCCCTTCTGCAGTTTCAAGTGTATCCGCCAGAGTCTGGAGGACAGCAATAGATGTCCCAAGTGTAATTATATTGTCGATAACGTTGATCAGCTTTACCCAAACTTTCTTGGTAGGTATTTTGAGTAAGAAAGTGGATGTTTGTTTGTGTCTTAACACGGTATTGCTTGGGTTCATCCTGCTTTCATTGATCAGTAAACAATTCAATAATGCAAGAGCTGTTATAGAGTGTTTACATTTACATGTCAAGTCACACTTAGCATATGCATTATAGAATAAAAGATAAAGTCATTGTTTGATTTGACGTTTTGCGTAGTGTTTGTTACAATACATTTAAGAAACATTAATATATATACAGCTGTTTTTTAGTACCTAGCCTTCCTAACTCTTTCCTTTCCCCCCATCCCAACCACCTGCTCCACCCCATTTGTTCTTCTTTCAGTAAATGAACTGATTCTTAAACAGAAACAGAGGTCGGAAGAGAAGAGACTAAAACTAGATCATCCTGTAAGTACAAAACACGCACACCGCTTAGTTTTTTTGTCTACCTGTGAATCCCGTTAAACTCCTGCACACTATTTTACTTTTAGTTTAGTTTTTTTAGAAAGCATGCAACTGATCGGTGTGTCTGACTACAGAATGGGTCTCGGTGGCAGGTGTTCCAGGATGTTTTGAGTCCTGACCAGGAGAACTTGGACCTGGCAAACGTCAACCTGATGCTGGAGCTCCTAGTCCAGAAAAAGAAGCAGCTGGAGGCGGTGAGTAAAAGTTTAACAGGCATCAGAAATGTTGTTTATTTTTCTTTGGTGACAACTTTTTCTTGCATTCTGAATCCGTTTTTGGCTGCTAATAATAAATGTAGTACTGGACAATACTTCCCAGTAGGATGTGTAACTTCAAGGGAGTAGGATACAAAGTCACTTGCCAAATGCAGTATCCACACAGAGTTGTGGTAGTTGACAATGCATGACAGATACGTCTGACCACGATGAAGGGACTACATGATTCTGTCAAATCGATGCTGATTGGTTACACTGACAAATGGGCAGCACAATGAACCCAGGGTATCTGCAAGTGAAAGTCTGAAAAAGCATTGATCTCAGTTCTCTCCTTCCTGCCTTAGAGGCAATTCAAACCAGAGACTGTATATAAGACCATTGTTTGGTGGATTACCATTTGAAAGCCTTGAGTTTGGCATTTTTGTCAGTCGACATCTTGGTTTTTTAAGCCCAAAGTGACCATATTTGGACGAGATGGGAGATGGGGCTGGGTCCTGTTAGCACAGCTAGCCTTCTTAGCATCTGTAATTAACGTTAACTGTGATAATTATTAAGATAAACAATAAGAGCAGGAGATATCCATATTTGAGAGACTGACAACAGAATGCTTGCATGAAATTACTTTAACGAACATGGATAACAATTGCGTCTTTCAAAATAGTCTGTGATTATAATTTTGTATCAATCAATTGATTAGTCAACTAAACATTGCAGTATAAATAAACATTATACAAGTATAAACATGTCAAAGGAACAACTGTATTGGTCAATTGTCTGGCAACCAAAAATGTTTTTAAAATTCTATTTTCTGCAGCTTTGCTTGTTTTACGATCACTTTTTTTACTATGCGATATCATGTATGCTCTCCGTCTATTCACTAGGAATCCCAAGCCGCTCAGAGACAGATCCTTATGGAGTTCCTCAAAGAAGCCAGGAGAAACAAGAGAGAAGTACTTTAGTTTTAATATACTTATAATATTATACTGCTGTCATCAAATGATCCTGAAAGCTTTTCACATGCCGTCATATTTATCTGTGTTTCTGGCTCTGTCAACAGCAACTTGAGCAACTGCAGAAAGAGCTCAACTTTCTCGAGGAGGACATTAAACGTGTTGAGGTAAACAGAGAATCTATAACTGTCATTCATAGTAAATGGGAAGGTAGAGATTGTGCACATGTGTTTATGAAATCATATTATATTTTGGAAATGGCAACAACGGGGGCTTTTTCATCAGCAGCTGAAAAAGAAAAAACATGTTTCTTTGTGTCATTTCCCAGGAAATGAGCGGCCTGTACTGTCCAATGATGGAGGCGGAGTGCACGGTGCCTAATGTGGAGGCTCCATCACCAGCACCTAGGTACAGCTGGATTTATTTACAAATGCTATCAGTACAAGAAAGGATTCGTCATCACAAACAAACAGTATATTTGTTTGTATTTTTTGGCAGTTGCTAAGTATAATTTTATAATTTTATAATTTGTTTAGCTGTTGGTTAAGACTCCCTTTTTTATTTTGTAGCAGTTGGTTGATATTCAGTGTTTGTTTTTTGGTCATCTGTTATAGTGTATTCTAACTTCCACCCACCGTATATTACAGCATATTTTATAGTGTTTTTTACAGATACTCTATAGACATGTATATCTTTCTATTGTTAAACACATCTAATTGAATCAAGTATCTAATTCCTGTACAACCCCACAGAGCCTTACACGCCTGTTTATGTTTTTGTTTGTTTCTCGAGTAGCTGCAGCAGTATTATTGAGGCACCAGACTACAGCCAGCCTCCAGGATTTGGTGGAACAACCCAGGTGAGTGAGAGAAACACACATGCTGTTTGGATAGTGGCTTTTAAATCCATTAGAAACCCTCGTTTGATATTTATGTCTGTTATCATCATTATTTGTGTTGGATTTAGACTCGCTTGGAATCTGTTATGGCAACTACAAGGACCTTTTTATTACGCGTTGATTTTGACGGCCCCTTGACAAAATGCTTCTGTTTTTACCGGAATGAAGACTGCATTTCCCATGAGCACCACCGCCTCTTTAAGCAGCGATTTCATCCGCATGGCCAATACCTTTGTTTGTTTTGGAAGTAAATGAAAGAAAAACACAACTCTCTCTTTTATCCCAAAACCTGTCGGTTGCCTGATTTATGTTGCTTGTAATCAGATAAAGCTTTGCTGTGGTTATTTTTCTTGACAAACCAAGGTATTGTAAGCATTTAACTAGCAACAGCCAAGACGTTAGCTAGCTTTGTTGTAGCCACCAACGTAACTGTATATCTTGATGTAAAACCCGGTCTCAAAAAGTATATTTTGAATTACAAAGTCATATCACACCACAGTCTATGTGGAAAAGTGACAATTCAGGATTGTCTTTTTATATTCTTTTGAATCCCACAATCCTTCCCATCTGCTGAAAGACCGAACAAGGTTGATACTTGTTCAGGCCTTTTTTGTTCCTTCTGTCAATGATTTAGTCATTTTATTTGCTGATCCTGCCCCTGTATTAGCCATAACCACTACATATAATCTAACAAACGTAATTATTTGAAGAGAAATCTCCTCTGGCTATTGATGACTAACTACCACATGTAACCGGTCAAAATGCATTCGTAGGCTCATCTCGTAAATGCTCAGTCAATTGATGGATGAGTTTCAACAGAATAAATGTCAGAATGACTTTGACTCGACTGTACTCTTAAACACTTGAAATTGTTTTTACCAGGGCAAGAGACAGACCTGGTACAACAGCACCCTGGCGTCACGGAGGAAGAGGCTGACTGCTCATTTTGAGGATCTGGAACAGTGCTACTTCTCCAACAAAATGTCACGCATCACAGGTAAATGTCCGTTAGTAGAGGGAGTATCTTTCTCTCACAGTACAAATGCAGTTAGTGTAGAAACATCGCTAGAAATGTATCTAATGTCTTGATTCTGCACAAACTGGACTATATTTGCATGAAGGAAGAACCAGAGTGAAGCTTCAGTTCTTAAAGGATGAGTGGCAGTGCCTTAAGTAGCTTTTTGCTAAATTGAAGACCACATTTGCCACAAACATGTCTTCTGGCTGTCACAGAGTGAGTGTTTGTAACGTAAACAAATTACGAAATGCGGTCACACAATACAAAAATTGCATTATTTTTGGTCAATATATCACACATGTGACACATCTCCTCTAGAAATTTAGATTTAGTTATATTTATCTTCTTTTCTATAGCATAAAGTACTTAGGTCATGTAGCCATTAGCCGCTTTCACACCGCAGGACTTGCCGTACTTTAGTGCCGGCACTAAAGTACCACGGCACTGAATCCGCCAGGGGGCTATTGCCAATCGCATTCACACCGCAGTACTTTCCCTGAGGCAAGATTACGCTGACGTCACTTCGTCTTCTTCTTCTTCTTCTTCTCTGGGTTTACTGGCAGGCTGCAAAACCACTTCATGGCGAGTACAAAAAAACATACGAGAGAAGAAGAACTACACGGGGGAGGGGGTATAAAGCCCACACACACACACACACACAC
>NW_011338486.1:237373-247894 GCF_000735185.1 Notothenia coriiceps
TTTATTAGAAAATGGAAGACATAGCTAAGACGCAGCTGATCAATCTGCCCCTCGATCTGGGGCTCCACGCAAGATCTCACCGGCCGTGGGGTCGAGAAATGGATCACAAGCACGGGTGAGCACAAAATCCCAGAACACCGGGGGAACCTAGTCATGACCTGCAGAGAGCTGGGACCCAAAGTAACAAGGCTACCATCAGTAACACACCTACGCCCCAGGGACCAAATCCTGCAGTGCCAGTGTGTCCCCCTGCTTAAGCCAGTATATGTCCAGGCCCCGTCTGAAGTTTGCTAGAGAGCCAGATCGAGGGAGAATTTATCAGTGGTCCTTTGTATGGCTTCCATTTTCCAAGTAAATTGCTCCGACAGTTGATTTCTTCACACCCAAGCTGCTTACCTATGACGATTCAGACTCTTCCCAGCCTGGTGGCAAGGTCCTACAATTGTTGCTTCTGGTCGTCCCTTTGACAGCCTCCTTTTGTCCTTGGCCATCAGTGGAGTTTGGAGTGTGACTGTTTGAGGTTGTGGACAGGTGGTCTTTTTATACTGATAACGAGTTCAAACAGGTGCACTTAATACCAGTTAACGGATGGAGGCCAGAGGAGGCCTCTGTAAAGAGAAGTTACAGGTCTGTGAGAGCCAGAATCTGTTTGTTTATAGGTGACGAAATACTTATTTACGAGGAATTGACCAACTTAATTCATTAAAAATCCTACCAATGTGATTTCCCTGATTCTTCACCCCAATCGTCTCTCCAAATCAGTCTGAGGTACCTAACCTAGGATGAAAATACAAGCCCTCTCTCCATCTTTTAAGTGCCGGAGAAACTTGCACCATGAGGCTGGGATATAAGGGTAATTTACAAATAAAATACCCATTATAACAATGGACTTTATCTTTATGTATTTATTATATATTACCCCCTCAGGCTGATTTTGGAAAAGGACATTAACCGTTGTTTGGTGTTTTTCCCTTATTTATCTAAAACAAATGACATGATAAATTACTTGTGTTTATGTGTGTAAGACTTGTGTTTCTGCCCCTGCCATTGCTGCACAAGGTTGCAACATTGTAGATAAATTCAACCACCGACACCTGTCTGCTCTCACATTCTTCTATTCTGCAAATTTGGGGTGGGACACAATAAATAAAGCTTCGCCAGTTTGTTTGTTTTATTGCACAGTCAAGACATAACAATAACGGCATCACGCCGCTAAAGTAGCTTTTGCGAACATCGCTCAAAACATTTGGAGTTGGGAACTGCTTTCTGTAGAAGCTGCTGCATCCCGTCCTCAGAGTAAATTGCCAGAAGCGCCGACACTTCCTCATCATTCCACCGCTCCGGTGTTGTAGTACGTGTGGTCATAACTGCTTTAAAGTACAAAAAAACTACTCGCTCAGGTGTGGATGTGGTTTTGTAGCGAGGAAAAAAATGGCTGCCTAACAAAAAAAATTCAGAGTCTAACGGGGCGTGGTTTGCAATTTGCCCAGCCAATAGAAATAGAATAGAAATTGGCACTCTTTTATCACCAGGTTCGTACCACCTCTCTAGCAGGGACTGAAAATGGCCAAAAGAGTTCCCGGCACTGAGTAGTCCCGGCGGTGTGAACGTGACATTATTGGTACTAACGGAACTAAAGAACCAAAGTACCAGGGAAAGTCCTGCGGTGTGAATGCGGCTATAGTTCATAGTCCAATGTTTGTGTTAGGTGTGTTTGCACGAGTTCAAGAGGAAAAAGGGGGGGGGGGCATGTGTGTGTATGTGTGATACCGGGTGTCAGAGGTTACTAGCACATGACACCTTGTGTTCAATCAACTGCTTCCAGAGGCAGACAGAGCTTTGCAATAGGTCGCTGTAAGGTGCTACTCTTGGTTTTCACCAAGACACTTCGGACAAGCCCTTTGGACCCTGACAGTGTCTTTATCACCCGGCCCATTTGCCAGGAATTTCTTGGTGCTGTGTTATCCACGGTGAGGACGAGATCATATGGGCCGGGTGATAAAGACACTGTCAGGGTCCAAAGGGCTTGTCCGAAGNGTCTTCATCTGGTTTCAAGGCAGGTCACTCAACAGAAACTGCTCTCCTTGCTGTCTCTGAGGAACTGCACACGGCTAAAGCAGCATCCCTCTCCTCTGTCATCATCCTTCTGGACCTGTCTGCTGCATTCGACACGGTGAATCATCAGATCTTCCTTCGCACTCGCCAGACCCAGGTCGTCGCACGCATCTCTGCTTATCTAACAGACATCTCTCAGTGGATGTCTGCTCACCACCTCAAGCTCAACCTTGACAAGACTGAACTGCTTTTCCTTCCGGGAAAAGATTGTCCCACTCTTGACCTAACAATCAACATCGTCCCCTCTATTGTTTCCCCGACTCAGACTGCAAGGAATCTGGGTGTGACCCTAGATAACAAACTGTCCTTCACTGCAAACATAGCTGCTACAACCCGCTGCTGCAGATACACTCTTTACAACATCAGGAGGATACGTCCCCAGCTGACCCAGAAAGCGACGCAGCTTCTGGTCCAGGCTCTTGTCATCTCACACCTAGACTACTGCAACTCCCTCCTGGCTGGTCTACCTGCATGTGCCATCCGACCTCTGCAGCTCATCCAGAATGCAGCGGCTCGTCTGGTCTTCAACCTTCCAAAATTCTCCCACACCTCGCCGCTCCTCCGCTCCCTTCACTGGCTTCCAGTAACTGCTAGAATCCACTTCAAGACACTGGTACTTGCGTACCATGCTGCGAATGGATCTGGCCCTTCCTACATCCAGGACATGGTTAAACCGTACACCCCAGCACGTGCACTCCGCTCTGCATCAGCCAAACAGCTCGCTGCACCGGCACTGCGAGGGGGACCCAAGTTCCCATCAGCAAAAACACGTGGGTTTGCTATCCTGGCTCCAAAATGGTGGAATGAGCTCCCCATTGAAATCAGGACAGCAGAATGCTTACTCATCTTCCGGCGCAGACTGAAAACTCATCTCTTTAGACTCCACTTCGAGTGATAGAATTACTAACAAAGCACTTATATACTAATAAAGGACTGGCTTATCTAAAGCACTTGAAATGTTTTGGCTCTATGAAACCTGATGTACTTATATGATTCTGTTTTCTTCAAGTTTGTATCTTCTTGGTCGAATGCACTTATTGTAAGTCGCTTTGGATAAAAGCGTCAGCTAAATGCAATGTAATCGCAACAGGGGTGAATCGCATCGTATCGCCTGGTGCTTCAAATGTATCGTTAATGTATCGTATCGTTGGCAACCTATCGAGATGCGCATCGCACTCAATGATGGAGATGCACATCCTTAATATAAATACATGTGCCTTGCTTTGCCTAACAACATGGTCAGTATAGGCTTTTTATTTGTCTTACCACAGGCAACATAGTCTCCGTTGGAGGCCAGGCCTACGAAGTTCTTCTCGTTGATGTGACCCTTGAAGGAGCGCAGGCAGTGAGGTTTGTTGACGTTCCACAGCTTCAGCTGACTGTCTGTTGAACTGTTGATTAAAGGGTGTAGATACACGATGACTCAATGCAAAGGCAGGGCACTTTGTAACATGACCTGATAAAACTGCTTTGGAAGGGATAATATTATCAATGTTCAGACACAAAGACAACAACAAAACGAGCCATAAATCAGTGTAAGCATATGTATTTTTGTCAAAGGTAAGAACCACGGTATATGTTTAGTTACAGAGGTTTTCACACATTTCTTGGTCTTATATATTGTAGTACAATGTGCACATTTTTGCTTCACTTCTTTTTGCACATTATCACTTTTATTGATTGGATTTTAGCTTTGTATTTTATTCTTAAATGGAGCAACAGTCCCAAACCCACATTTTCCTGAGGATGAATGAAGTATTGTGGTTCTGATTTAGATTTTTGTCAACAATGCATGTAATGTGGTTGGTAGAAGGGTTCATTTTGTCAGCTAATCTTTTATGAAGTATTTGTTTAGTCTTGGCTTCTCTAATCTTATATTAGTTGAAGTAAACCATTTTATATCATTTCAGTCAAGGAAACTAACCAAGTATCACCTTGTTTTTCCTAAACCACGCTGTTATCATTCATTTTAGCACTCATAATGCACGGCAGCAGCAGAAATAGACTCGGTTTAGCACTAGGCTTTGTTCAGTTTTAATAACTTTAATTAATTATGTAAGTTACTCCTGTCTGCTGTGTCTGTATTCATTATATTGATTAACAAAAACAGTCCATTATAAACAATAATATCTTGTCTCCTTATTCGTCAATGGACATAGAGAAACTCGTTTTTATATTCCAAGGTAAATTTGACTCTTGACTTTTCTCGACAGTCAGGGATTAATGACGTGGTCGAAGTCTCGTCTTTGTCTCAGTTATGTCAAGGACACAGGTATAGTTTAACAACACTGGTGGGTACATAGACTACAGTATATATAAATACTACATGGCACAAGAGTATCTTTGCCGAAGAAAAATACATTGGAATGAAAAATAAATAAATACTAGCTGTTTTGTACATACACACATAGGCTTTTAGCACAATACTACTACAAATAGGCTAGAGTGACTTACGCAGAAACAATTTCCTCTCCGTTGACGAACTTAGCGTAAGACACCGCCTTCCTGTGGCCTTTGAACACCATGATTGGCTGCTTAGTGTTGCGTAGATCGTAGTAGTGGACACAGTGGTCTGCGAGCGAAAAAACAAAAAGGGGTGCATTCAGTAAGTATTTTCTTTTTGTACAACCTTCATTTTCTACTGTACTTCGTTTTGGACGTCAATATCATACTTTTAACTGAACTACATTGATTTGACAGCTTAAGTTACAATACAGATTTTTAGCCAAAACAAGATAAAAACTGAGTGACCTAATTATAGGTTAATTCATCGGGCAGCAATTTACAAAGGAAGTCAAATCAAAATCCACCATTACCAGCGGAAAACCCATGGTCACAAATCTGGGCGTCAAAATCAACAGTGCTTTTAAATGAGATAAACAGAAACTCTGTGGTTTAGTCCAGTTTGTATCAACTGAGGCTCCTTTCCAAAATTAAACCGGTTTTATCCTTTTTAGACTTTGAGCGTGTAATTCATTCCTTTGTTTCTACGCGTCTAGATTACTGTAATGCACTCTATGCCGGCCTAAACAAGACCTCGCTGGCACGCCTGCAGCTGGTACAAAACGCTGCGGCTCAGCTGCTTACAGGAACACGCAAGCATGAGCACATCACACCACTTATGGCTTCCCTCCACTGGCTTCCTGTCCATTTTAGAGTTCATTTTAAGATGTTATTGTTTGTTTTTAAATCACTTAATGGGCTGGCCCCTCGGCTGATCAGCTGCAGCTAGTAGTCCCTAAAACCAAGAAAAAGACCAGGGGAGACCGAGCCTTCTCAACGGTAGCCGCCAGGCTCTGGAACGACCTACCCCCCATGTCAAATTGTCGCCCACCCTCCAAACTTTTAAGTCCCGCCTAAAGACCCACCTCTCTTCCGAGTCAGTTTGAGCTATGTGTTTTATCGATGTTAGGCTTTTATTGTCTGTCCATAGCGTAGGTGTGTATATGTATGTGTGCATATATGTATATCAGTGTATGTATGTGTATGTATATGTCAATCAACAGATAAAGCCGATTAATAATACTAATAATATCAATAATAATGCATAAAAATGATAATTATTGCAGATTACAAATTATAAATAAATCATTTAGGGACAAGGGGGTGAGATTAAATAAGTTATACTTCTTCTCAATCCTTTTCGAACATTAGATGTGGCACTGTTTATGTTGCTAATGCTGCTGCTGTTGTTGTAAATGTCATTTTTTTGTTTTGATTTGTTTTACATGACTATGCACTGCAACATTTGTTTTGTTTTTGTAATTTTACTTGTTCGAAATTAAATGTATCAATCAATCAATAGCCTTTGTGTACCTTGTATTAATTCTTATGTGTGCCTTTTATCTTTTCTTATGTATGCCTTTTATCTATTATAGCATTATATTACAATCATTTATTGTAATATTATATTTTATTATGTTATGTTTGCTGTGAAGCACTTTGGTAAACCCTCTGTTATTAATATGTGCTATAGGAAGTGGATTGGATTGGAGATAAACATTAATTCATCGCTAATCATAATCCAGTAATTTCATACAAGTGATTTTGAAATGTGCCACATAACTGCTATACATTGTACTGTTCTTGTGGTGCTTGAAGAATACTGAGTACTTCAATTGTAGCTGTATAACAAAAACAGTGGACAAACTGAATCTTCTATTTGGGGATTAATAAAGTAAGTCCTCTTCTTAAATAGGATTTAGAATGCAGCACTTTACTTTGATCTCTGGTTGTTTGGTGAGGTGCGAGACTACGCGTCATTCATATCCCATAACAACCAAGACAGGCAGCCAAGGTGAAACGATGTTGTAAAAGACTGACAGTTTTGTGTTTCATACAAGCTCTGTTTTAAGAAACACTACGCCTACTGGCTTTTACTTCAGTGTTCTAGCTTTACTGCAGGCGCTCAACCAACACCTTCAAGGTCAAGGAGGGGCTCGGGGGACTTGGACCTTGGAGACAAAGGGAATGGAGAATATAAGCCAGGGCAATTCACCGCTCGATAAAACGCAGTTTGCTATTTTATCCAATGCTAGGTACTTGAAAGGTTGTTTTGGTGCACAAAATAATTGTTCAGATTCTTATTACTCCCTTGGGAGAAACAGCAGATCAAGTTGTTAGACTGGACCACCTGTGTGTGTGAAACCACAACATAAATATCGTGGTCCACGAGGACGGACTGCTGACTGTGTGAGGTGTTTGCACCCTGTCAGAGTGCAACAATAATAATAAATCACAATGATCTATGAGAATGTTTTTGCCTGGGATTTTAAGCACGGGGAATTCTCATCTTCTTGTTCCCCCCTATGGACTTTTAAAGTGTGAAACAAAACAGATAAACTGCACTCATTGGAGTCTGACCAGATACTGTAACCTGCTTATAAAATAAACTGCAAGGGAATATTTACGAAAACATGTTTGTGATGTCTATGTTAGACAGATATTTATTACAATAATTCACAAGAAAAGGAACAATACGAAGAAAAACAAGATCAAGAAGAAGGAGAAGAATACAAAAAAAAGATGAGGAAGAAGAACAAGGAGGAAAAAGATCACGAACAAAAACCTTCACATAAAGAAGAACAAGAAGAAGATGGAGAGAAACAAGAAGACGCTTTTTTTTTTTAAACCTTCAAGGGTCAATTCTGCTCAATGCTGTTCAAATGCAGTTCTAGAGAAATCGATCCTGATCTCACCTGCGCAGCCGAAGGCCAGATGATACCTGGAGGTCGGACTGAACTTCACACAGCAGACGTTGGCCTTGGCCTCGATGCTGGCCACAGAGTTGTCAAGATTGGTCGACCATAACTTCACTGAAACACAAGAACAAACAAAAACAATTCACCATGACCTGGAAGATGTAAGTCTTGAAAACTGTCAGAAAAAAAGCATTTATCGGTTACCTTTAGCATCATCAGAACCGGAGGCTAACAGCTTTGGGTCCATCAGATTAAAGTCGACACTCCAACACCTTTTTTCATGTTCCTGGAGAACAAGAGAAAAGAAACCGTATACAAGGGACATGACAGATTGGAAACAGATCACAAACAAAGGAAATCTATATGATATAATGATCATACCTGGTAGACTTTGGACCTCTGGCCTGTGAACCCGTCCCACAGGATCACAGTCCCCTCATAGTCACTGCTGGCCAGAAGGTTCTTGTGATAGCTGCTCCAGCTGATACAGCTACAACCAAACAAGGTCGGGATTACTTTCACTTTAAGATGTAAGCTCATAACTTGTCACCTTCTTAATAAGTGCTCCATTTCATATTTCTTTAGACTAGGGCCGTGGTTTTTAGAACAACAGGGATTTGGATATTTTAAGTGGGCTTGCATCAGTCTGTCAATGAAGTAAAACAACATTAATCTTATCCCCTTAAAGCCCACCGTAAAATAAAAATATGACATATTGAAAATCAGTACATTTGAGAGCCTGTTTGTGTCGGATTAACCAAACAAATGATCAAATCAGAAGACCAGTATTCATAGTGTTCTGCAATGCAAAATGACCATTCTTGTCCAAAAGGAAGTCCAATAGCTTTGAAGAGACCATAGATAATGGTTTCAGTTGTTCTGTCGGAATAAATGAACATTATCTATAAATACAAAATACTTAAACTGATATGAGTTTATCAAAATATAGGGACATTCTTTTACATCTAAAACATTGTAGGACATTTATTTCCTCTACCTGATTTTGGAATTGCAGGTCATTTCATTAACAGGGTAGTGGATGTCCACGGCGTCCTGGATCACTGTGCCGTACTCAAACACCTTGATCTTCTTGGTCACACCGGCGATGGCAAAGTAGTCACAGTCACGGTCAAACTCAATACTGAAACACAGGATAGAATACTTGTCAGGATGGATAAAAACAACAGCATAACAACTCTAATATCACACATTGAGCCTTCAAAGATCAAGGCCACAAAGTGCGTCGGACTCGTGTTCAAGGTCATTTTATGTATTTTTTGTACCTGGAGACAATACTGGAGCCGTTGTACAGGTCGCTGGCGTACGAGAGGGTGGCGAGCGGCCGCACAGAGTTGTAGCGGGTGAACTTTGACAGGCACTCCATGAAGTCATCCAGCTGGTTCAGGTTCCTGCCTTCATCTGAACACACATTATTAAAAAACTGTTCGATAAGAGCAATAGCCGCATTCACACCGCAGGACTTTCCCTGGTACTTTGGTTCTTTAGTTCCGTTAGTACCAATAATGTCACGTTCACACCGCCGGGACTACTCAGTGCCGGGAACTCTTTTGGCCATTTTCAGGTCACTGCTAGAGAGGTGGTACGAACCTGGTGATAAAAGAGTGCCAATTTCTATTCTATTTCTATTGGCTGGGCGAATTGCAAACCACGCCCTGTTAGACCCTGAATTTTTTTTGTTAGGCAGCCATTGTTTTCCTCGCTACAAAACCACATCCACACCTGAGCGAGTCGTTTTTTTGTACTTTAAAGCAGTTATGACCACACGTACTACAACACCGGAGCAGTGGAATGATGAGGAAGTGTCGGCGCTTCTGGCAATTTACTCTGAGGACGGGATGCAGCAGCTTCTACAGAAAGCAGTTCCCGACTCCAAAGGTTTTGAGCGGTGTCCGCAAAAGCTACTTGAGCGGCGTGATGCCGTGATTGTTATGTCTTGACTTTGCAATAAAACAAACAAACTGGTGAAGCTTTATTTATTGTGTCCCACCCCAAATTTGCAGAATAGANGTCTGTTAGACAAGCAGAGATGCGTGCGACGACCTGGGTCTCTGAGCGGGGAAAGGACATAATTAATTGGGTGTCGTCAGCATAGCAGTGGTATGAAAAACCATGCGGGCTAATGACTGATCCGAGCGAGTTTGTGTACAGAGAGAAGAGGAGGGGACCGAGGAAAGAGCCCTGAGGGACCCCTGTAGTTAATTGACAAGGGTCGGACTCTGACCCTCTCCAAGTTACCCTGTGGGTACGGTCTGAGGTATGAGGTGAGGAGAGAAAGTGCAGAGCCTGAAACTCCAAGTTCTTGGAGAGTGCGAAGGAGGATCTGATGATTCACTGTGTCGAATGCAGCAGACAGGTCCAGAAGGATGATGAGTTGGTGAGGTCCTGATAATTTATTCCGGGAAATTACTCTGACCTACTAATTAACCTAACCGAAGTTATTGAGTCTATGTAAGTTTACTGGTTGGCTCAGATCCACCAACGTCAGCAATATCTCACCTCGATTAACTCCCCAAAGAACCAGGTTCAATTAACAGCTGTTTCAATTCAGACAACTCTCTTAAATCTGTTTAAGCAATCCCGAAGGATTTTGATATCAGTAAATGAGGTGTGGCCCTACCAGGGTGCAATCTAACCTTTGAAGCAGGAGAGGAGAGCGCAGATGTCTTTTAAGTTGTCCCAGTCCAAAAGGTGGGATCAGTTTATTTGAAAAAAAATAAGTCCAAACTAATACAGGGTTTTTACCTTCTCTCTTTACAATTATAATTGTACTGAACATATCATGCTTTGGTTATTCTCTAATCTAAAACCTTACTTCAGTTTTACATTTATCACCAAAATTGTAATTTTAACTGCCCAATTCAGTTGTGATTTTAAATCTCCCGATAGAATTTAGAGGCATTTCCTCATAAATGACCGGTGATAATAAAAAGCACATTCAAACTTTCATTTTCACCCAATCAATTCACATCAATTTCATACCTTTTTTCCGACACAGACGGCGGGAATAACATTCAAAAACCCATTCATATCCGCATGAATTCGGAGGAAGATTCCTCACAGGTGGCGGGCCTAATATTCATAGACGTTTCTTCCGACACAGATGGCGGGAATAACATTCAAAAACCCATTCCTATCTGCATGAATTTGGAGGAAGATTCCTCACAGGTGGCGGGCCTAATATTCA
>NW_011338486.1:247921-248204 GCF_000735185.1 Notothenia coriiceps
TGGAAAGTGACCAGAAGTTAGAGAAGTGTTGATGAAATGGGTGAGGAATGGTAGAATATCAGGAGCGATAGTCTGAAGGAGGTTCGCGAATCGGTGAATCTTAACGTCTCTAATTTATATGGCACATTTTGACTGTAAGTGCTTTACATATAACATTGAGACAGTGCAAAAGAAACACATTATATAATATTTAAAAAGCAAAAATTATACATGTTAGAACAAGCTTAAAGTGGACCTATCATGCTATATTTGAATAATATAGTGTAGGACCATACCTATATAA
>NW_011338486.1:248287-251267 GCF_000735185.1 Notothenia coriiceps
GAGAACAGCACCATCTACAGGCCTGGCATATGTACTACAGCGTCTCCAGCGCTTTGGAACGGCAATTTCCGTGGCTGTCTCCTCCTGATTGGTGGAGTTGGCCCAATAGCCGTAGTGCCACTTCTGTGACGTCATAGAAGTGTTCAAATCTGGATCAGTCTGTATCAGATCCGTTGCAGCCCCTTTTTAAGAGATTTGGGTACGGAGGAAAATAGAGAGGGTTGTGTTTTCTGACACTTGGTGAGTTCCCTGGAACACCGGGGACACATATTCATGTATCAAAGACGTACAAAAGTGCATTTTGCATGATAGGTCACCTTTAAATACAGTAATAAAATACAAGAATCAAACTTGCAATGTAAGATATTAATAGTCATTTGCTTTAAAAAAATAAATAAAAAGGCATCGATAAACAAGAGATGTATTTGTGATGCAGCATTTCCTTGATATTTGCTCAGCCATGAAGCGGCATTACTGCAAGAAATTCTAGGACCAAATCTGAAAGTTTTGAATATTTATTACTCTTGGCCATGTTGGCAACCTGTGACAAAACTAAAAATGATATAATAACAATCACAATGTAACCTTTTTATTTATTTGTGTGTACAGGCAGTGAAAACAACTCCCTGTACCTGTACTACAAAGGCCTTTCCAAGACACTGTTAACATTCAAGTTTGACACGGTGAAGAGCGTTCTGGACAAAGACAAGAAGGAAGACGACACCAATGAGTTTGTCAGTGCTGTCTGCTGGAGAGCTCTGCCCGACGGAGTGAGTTCACCTCATTACTCTGTTCTTTTTACATATTCTGTTCTAGAATAAAGACTGCTGTCGGCTCTTCCTGAACAGATCACGTTAATGCAAATCTCTTGTGGTGTCAACACATTTTGTTTGTTTTTGTTTGATTTTGTCCTGTAAGTGAATAAATATCCATGAGTAACTGATAAGGTTTTAACAATGATGCTTTCTTTTTTAGGAGTCAAATGTACTGATTGCTGCAAACAGTCAAGGAACCATCAAGGTTTGTGTTTTGAAATATACATAAATCATGCTTTTAACTACAGTCCAACTTTATCGTCGGGCGATTTTAATAAAAAACTCATGCTTAGTTTGAGATCCATCAGTAAATTAACAGAAAACTAGCTACTTTTTTGATAATAATAACTGATCTGCATGACTGAAACAAATACCACAAGGAAAGTGTTAGAAAAATATGTTTTTTTTTTTCTTTCAATTCACAGCCGAGATTAACATTAACGTCAATTTCTTTCTTCTGTTCAGCTTTTTCCCCACGTAATTCTGCAACTCAAATCATCCTGAAATTCAGATTATTTTTCTAAATGTGCAACTTGTGTTTCTCTGATTATAACCTCTCCTCCACTGGTTCTGTATTTATTATTATTAATTTATTTTACCTATAATGGTCGTAATTTGCAGTGGAAAATAATGTATTTTAAAGTCATGTATTAAAGTTTCACTGTGTGCTGGGGTTACATGTCCAGTCTATGTAGTATACGGATAAGACATCTTTCAGCAGTGTGTCTTAACCTAGTCTGTGTATAAATTGACTTCCATATGGCGCATTCATTGTTACCCAAGGACTGCGTTCATCTTGCTTTCCAGTAACAGTGAGCTGCAGATAACAAAACGGATATATCTTCTCTCCTCACAGGTGCTGGAGCTCGTCTGAAGGCCCACCATGTCTCCAGTGTGATAGAACTCCCATGAGCCTCTCTTCGTTGGGCAGTGGATCAGTCTGATGCAGACCAAGGCTGCCTCGGAGAGCTGAAATAAATTGAACCCGTCTTATTTTAATGAGCTACTGCAGAAAGACTTTGGACGGATACATCGGCATAGCAGGAGAAGATGTACTGTCATTTCACAGCCCAGAGACGAGGACCCGGCCGAGGCACGCAACGGAACAAGAGACTTCAGAAAGCATTTTTGTTTCTTTTCAGTAAAGTTATATCGACTAAAATACAACGCCTCCTTATGGTTTTAGGTCAATTTAAAACATGTACCTTTTTAATCAAGCTATTGCTCTCAAGGGTACATCCAGCCAAATGCTACTTGTGTGATGCATTTCCCCTTTTAAAGGCCAAAGCACAAGACAAGAGGACATGCAAGAATGATGTCTACACATGAAGCTTTTAAACCCTCTCCCGCCCTCATTGTTTGTCAACCGCCTGTTTTCTTTCCCCTTTATGTGTAGTTTTTCAGATTGGAAGAAACCAGTTTTAATAAATATAACTTGAATTTCATTCTGTCAAGCGTATCGTCAGTTCCTTTTCTGGCATTGGAGTGCAGAATGAGGTAGTGTACAGAAGTCAAGGAAGACCAATTGTTTATGTTGCTATTGACACAACCTGTTTGTGATCACAGTGAAACTTGTATAACTTAAGGCATTGACCTGCAGTGCTAGATCAAACTGGATTATTTTCCACGTATGTCAGCTGTTTGTTGCTTGTTGAAAATGAGAACCTCGCAGTATCTGATTTTGTTCTATTTTTAATGTAGCAATGGAATTACTGTTTGCGTACTGTAGGGTTGAAACATCTGCATTTTAATGCAAACTCCTGTGAGTTTCTGTTAATGGGTGATCCATGTTGACAACATTGACACAGAGAGGATTTGGTAAACACCGCCAATACCTACCTATTTTATGATAATTGAGTGAGAGGTGTTTTGTATTTGTATAACTGAATAAATTATTTCAAAACAATACTGTTGCGTTCGGTCATTTTTATTTGGCTTTAAAGCATTCTTGAGATGGGATGTTTTGATCTTGTGTGTAAAAATAATACATTACATCTTCTTTCTCCATCTCTAAAAAAAAAATGTTATGGCAAGACGCTTTCTATTCCGGATCTCTTAATCCGGAAAAATCTGGCTGTAAAATCAAGTTAAACGATGAAAACAAAGGAATAGGTGTACTGACAGAAACAGGGAGTGTGTGTGTGTGTGTGTGTGTGTGTGTGTGT
>NW_011338486.1:251411-264215 GCF_000735185.1 Notothenia coriiceps
GCGCGCGCGCTGGACACTGGCAGGCTGATTTTCCCCAGATAATAATTATATTGATATTAAAAGATACCACCAGATAGAACCATCTTCCATCAGTATTTTTAGTAATGTGTGTCGTGACAATGAAAACAAATCAGAGATGAAGACTAGTTTTCAGTTTGCCTTCACTTGGTTGCACGCCCTGCGCACCACTTTTTAATAGAAGTATGCATGGTGCGCAATACCTGCCTAACAAGCCCTGACAGTTATGGACCATTCTTTAGTCACCGAACAACTCAAACTAGTTAGCAATTGCAAAATGTCCAGCAATTCAATAAGAAAAAAACAAACAATTATTTTTGGGGCCCGGCATGCTTTATATGAATTCTCCCAAATAGACAGAAGGGGAAAGGGGTTTGTGACAGTAGTAGGTGTCATAAATGTGTTTTGCACGTATTCACCTTATACTTTGCTGGCTTTAGGGCACACTCCCATTTAAGCACGATTGCTATTGATTTGATGAGGTTTATACGCTTTTGAATAAACTATTTTGATTAACGATATGTGATCATTTTATTAAAAAAATATATATTTTTGACAATTTACAACAATGTTTGGAGCTGTGAGGAGCTGTTGGCTGTATGAGAGGGCCCTGTCAAAACATGACTAGCCAAGTATGACTTCTGGGTTTGCTAATTAAGATGAAGGTTAAGAGGAGTCATTTGTCCACTCTACTCTGTTTATATGTTTTTGTATACATAGTAAACACACAGCACAAATACTCAGTCTGTCAAGCTCCAGGAGGCAAATGGGGTTCCGGTGTCTTGCTCAAGGGCACCTTGGCAGTGCCCAGGACTTGAACCGGCGACCCTCCGGTTACACACTGAGCTACTGCGGCTTTGATTTTAAGTTGATAGGTTTTATTGTCATAATGTACAATAGCTACAGTGTGTTTAGGGCAACATCATAAGTCCCATTAATGCTCCTTCATCAGTGCAACAAAAATGACAAATAGAAACAGAACAGAAATAAAATAGAAATGTGAGAATGAGATTGTTGCAAGTGACTAATGTGTAGGTAAATGCGTATTCATGTGAAATGAAATTAGCTGAACTAAAAATAGAATGTACATTTAAATATTATTATTTATAAATGTGTTTATGTATCTATTTTCTGGCGGGAATGGGCTCTTCACAAATACAACTGAAAACAAAACGGAACTACTGTTTTCACAGTAGCGGCGGAATGTTTTAACAGACGGACTACGGACAACTAGCTAGTTAGCGGCCGTTGGAAACAAAACCAGACTCCACTCAAAGCAAGTTCTCATGTTATCGAGCGAAGCCTTGGCTGTATTCAGTTAAATACCTAGCTAAACCACATTTCAGATTGAACTGTTTTCCTCCAGGGGATTTAGACTTTCGTGGTGAAGATGGGAGTACCGAAATTTTATCGATGGATTTCAGAGCGATATCCCTGCCTTAGTGAAGTTGTCAAGGAACATCAGGTAGGAAACATCGTTAGCTTCGCAAGCCACTGTTGCTCATAGCCGCAGCGTTAGCTTAGCTAGCTGTTTGCTATCAGCAAAGTACACCGTCAGTGGGCCTTGGAACTTTTATTCCACTTACGTTAGCTCACCAATGTGTTTGCCCGGCCACTTCTGACTGACTCTTACATTTGATAACATACAACATATTGCTAGTCAAATTGGCGTCATACCAAATTCCAACACTTACTCGCTTACCATTGTATATGTTCTACGTGTACACATTTACCAGTGCAAAAATACATCTTAGTAATACACATGTTACCACCGACTTGTTTAGGTCTTCGTTGAGATTTTGAAAAACAATAAACCCCTCACAGTCAGATAGGCTAACCAACTTTATGCTAACTAAATGTAGCTAGTTATTTGGTTTACATATACTTTGTGTCACGTTGTCTAGAAGGGTTTAAAATGCAATACATATATGGCCACGTTTTATGTGATATGAATTCAAGTTATTTAGTCTACTTTAGCGGCACTGGAATTGACTTTAGTGACCTAGTTCCTTGTGTCGTAGGGCAGATAGGGTTTCATCAGCTGGACGTTGATTAGTGTCACTCTCATTGCGTAAGCCAGCTCTGAAATGTGTGTTAAAACAATACAAAGGAAGATTAATGCTAGCATCTTTATATTGGATGACAATGGATACGAAACATATGTTGTTGTTTTCATTTTCTGGGAATTATCTGTTAATGATTTCAAAAACATAAAATACATGTTCTCCTTTTGATTGTATTTCATAAGATCAATTTTACTTTATTGATACAAAATTGACCTTTTTTTGTAACGGCATAAGCATTTTTACAAGGCATTGCACATGGACAACAATACAATAATAAATAATAATAAACTGTAAATACAGACGTAACAGCAGTAGAGACTGAAACATTGTTATCCCCATAGGTTATCCCTTATCCTTATGCCTAACATTTTCCCTTTTTCCAAATTAAATGTACCTGAAAATAAAACCAAACAACTTACAATATCTTTGTTGCCAACAGCTGTTTTCCAGGATTCAAGAAATATAAAAATATTTTTGAATATTGGTAACTTTTTTGTATAATATCAAAAGTGTATGCTCAGTTTTGTTTCTTTCTCTCCTCAGATTCCAGAGTTTGACAATCTCTATCTGGATATGAATGGGATTATCCACCAATGTTCCCACCCGAACGATGAGGATGTCCACTTCCGCATTTCCGAGGAGAAGATTTTTGCCGACATCTTCCATTACTTGGAGGTGCTGTTCAGGATCATCAAGCCCCGCAAGGTGTTCTTCATGGCGGTGGACGGCGTGGCACCAAGGGCGAAGATGAACCAGCAGAGAGGACGGAGATTCAGGTAGAGATGGATGAGAAGAAACATGGAGAATCTCCTTTTCTCCTGTGGTTGTGTAGCTGACACGCAGAATGGGCTACACGTCCTGAAATCAATGCAGCTGACTTTGTTATGCTAGCTGGAAAACATTCTCCTGTTGTAACTACAGAATTTAATTACTTTTATAATTTTTTGGCATGGGATGTTTTTCCCTTAGTATTAACACACTTCTAACTGTGGTAAAACAAATATATTTTCAGTTTCTTATCTTATTTTTTATTATATATAATTTTTTTGACTGAGTGTGTAAGGGTGTGGATACCATATTGTTCAACATTTTAAAGATGCTACGTAAAAAATAAAAATACAGAGTAAAGAATGAGAATCCTAGGTCTGCACCTTGATTCTGTGTGTAAATAACAGCATGTTTTCTTAATGTTATCTGATCAAGGCGCAAAGTCTTTTTGCACATTTATTTGTATACATTCACTGTTATAGTTCTTTGTCTGATGTACTGCATATAAGGCAGAATGAAGCTCAAACAGAACTGAAATGCAACATTGGCTTAGTAAACATTTCAGAAACCCGACTACAGGGAGACACAGACTGTGAGTTTGACCTTCTCTCTTTTATATGTGTGTCTGTCTGTGTATAGGTCTGCCAAAGAAGCAGAGGACAAGATAAAAAAAGCTCTGGAAAAGGGAGAGGTGCTTCCCACAGAGGCTCGCTTCGACTCCAACTGTATCACCCCTGGTAGGCACGCATGCCCCTCAGTTTGACACTCGACAAACGTCACACAGTTAAATTGAGCTGTAGCAGAACATGTACCTCTTCATTTCAGGGTAGGGAGATATTTGAGTACTTATCAATCTACATTCATATTTAAAGTGAAAGGGTTTCTTCATATTTTCATGGTCAATCTGACAATTAGCCAGAAATAACAAGATAAAAAATGTGTGGATGCCACATGACAATTTCTATATTCTGAGAGTCCTGCTGACTTCTGATCACTTCCCCAGGAGAAATCTTTGGGGCCTTCAAAACTTTGGCTGAATAATAATAGATAATACCACAACAAGAAAATGCAATGCAACCACTGGCACAATTAATCAATTATTCATACATATTTTGGACAACGCTAACATGTCAGAGGTATCTGTTCTGAGTAGTGATGGGAACGATTAATTGAATATTCAAAATTATTCAGGTATTCGAATATGAGTTATGAATATTTTTATTGTAATTTTTTTCTTTTTAAATAATTTGTTTTTGGGTGGGGTGCCTAAGTTGATTACATATTATCAAATGGAATAATTCAATGTATACGACAGTGCCATAGCTAAGTGTGTTAGGTCTAAAGGTGTGTTTTTCTCCGCTCACCGGTCCCTCACAGCGGGCAGAGCTGCAGATGCTGATCTCTCTCGCGTCCGGTTAGAGTTCACTCACGTTTATGTCCAAATCCATCAGAAAACCAAGTTATGTTTTAAGCATGAAAGCTCTATGCCTATAGCTGTCAACTGTTCAAACTGTGATCACCAGTTCAATACATTTGACAAATTCGACTTGGTTTCTATACTTATTTGAACATGTATTTATTTATTTTTTCTTTTCTTTTGTAAAAATGTTTCCCACATTTTTTTATTTATTTTTATGGAATATGTACTTTTCGGTTAATCGGTTAACCGTTTTTTGGGGGACGAATATTCGAATATACATTTGCCTTCAAATTCCCATCCCTAGTTCTGAGAGGTTGTCAGCCGCTCTCTTTAACCACGCATCCTTCTTCCAGGCACTGACTTTATGGCCAGACTCCAGGAGCAGCTCAAGTATTTTGTCCACAACAAGCTGTCCACCGACAAGCTGTGGCAGAACGTCAACGTCTACCTGTCGGGTCACGAGGTACGGCAACAGCTGTTTTCACACTTTTCAGACTCTGTGATTCGACCACTGCTTCAATAAGTGGTTGTCTACATACTTTACCACCTGCAGCCATAGTACCTTAAACTGCAATTCAGCATCAATATCTTATTAATACTCATACACCAGTGATTGTACTGGTTATATACCTTAATACAATGTAAAAATGTGTACTCTCATTTATTATCTTATATTAATATCTTAAGGCTATTTATCTGATCTTTTATTGGAAATGTTCACTTTAACTTTTAATGTTTATATACGTTTTTTATTTTACTTTAACTTATGTTTACAAACACATTCTTATTCTATTTTATTTAATCTTTTATTTGACATTTTTACTTTAACTTCTTATGATGATTGTCATATATTTTATTTAAATTGTTTTACTTTTTTATTGCACATTCTTAGTTTAACCTCTTATGTTTAGATACATACTTTTATTTTAATTGTATTTAATTGTATACAAACATCAAGCAACTCTCACAAAACAAAATTTTCCCTGGAATAAATAAAGTTTTTTTGATTCTAATATTTAGCTTTCCTCCCCTTACAGACTCCAGGCGAGGGCGAGCATAAGATCATGGAGTTTATTCGCTCTGAGAACAGAAAGCCAAGTCACAACCCCAACACCCGACACTGCCTGTACGGCCTGGATGCTGACCTGGTACGGTTTCTGTGCCCTTGGATGAAGATATTGTCCCTCCTCTTACCATTTGTTTGATACTCACACTATCCTGCTCTCCTGTGTTTTAGATCATGTTGGGTTTGACCAGCCACGAGCCAAACTTCTCCCTGCTCAGAGAAGAGGTCCGCTTTGGAGGAAAGAAAAACCAGAAAAGGTTCACTTCCTTCCTAAATTTTGAATAGTATTTGTTTACATATTTTTACTTTAACTTCTAATGTCTGTATACGAGTATTCTATATGTTTCTTTTATTTATACATATTTTAAATGTAATTCTAAAATGCTGCACCGTCACCAAAACCCAATTTCCCCTGGGATAAAGTGCTCACAATTGTATTCCATGTTTTTTCTAGTGGTGTGTCATCTGTCAGTTCTGTCACACTCTGAACGCTTCTCTCTTCCTCTCCTGTAGGATAACGGCTCCAGAGGAGACTACCTTTCATTTGCTTCACTTGTCTCTGATGAGGGAATACATCGATTATGAGTTTTCTGGGCTCAGGGTGAGACATGCACACACACACACACACACACACACACACACACACACACACACACACACACACACACACACACACACACACTGGCACACACACACACACAGTTTCCGTCATGGAAAAATCCCACTCTAATTCTGCAAACAAATGCACAGGGCAGGTTTTAAAATACATTTTAGTGTGGCTTTATCGTAATATCTGTGCTCTATATTCTGATGACTTTTCTGTGTGTTTTCTTACAGAGTCACCTCGGTTCTAAGTATGACCTGGAGCGAATAATAGACGACTGGATTCTAATGGGCTTCCTAGTGGGGAACGATTTCATCCCCCACCTCCCAAATCTTCACATCAGTCATGATGCTTTGCCGCTGCTATACAGGACCTACATCTGTGCTCTGCCCACCATAGGGGGTGAGACACACACACACACACACACACACACACACACACACACACACACACACACACACACAGTCATAACATGCTTTTCTTGGAGAGATTTGATGTTGGATGTAAATATCGAGCAATATCAGAAGTTTCTCGTGCTCTAGATGTGTTTTTTTTGTAATTGTGTGGGTAGTTACTTTACTTTACTAGAATATATAATTTGTGCGAATTTGATGTATATCATAGATACAAATATCCTGTTTTCTACCTCAGGCTATCTCAACGAGAACGGCCATCTGAACCTCCGAAACTTTGAGAAATACTTGGAGAAGCTCGCTGAGGTGAGACAACAAAAGCTGATTCACTTATGATACTTAGTTTTCGACAATACTTTATTTATTGTACTAGTAACTGTTATTATGTTATTATGGTTGTGTTTTATTTTACATTTAAAACTTCTATGAAGGTTTGCAAAATGAGTTTTGAATATCTGATGTCATCCCCCTAACAAATGTGTCAAATATATCTATTTGTTGATATTTATATGTATGGTGTTCCGGACTGCACTGTGGGCGGTGTGTGACAAGCTTGAGAGCTGTTTTTTGACCAAAACTTTAAAACACTCAATTCAAATTCAAAATGCTTGGATCACACACGTCTTGAACAATCCTACGAAGCCACGGCTGGAATACAGTTCTACAAATAGCATGATATGATATGTATGATAATTATCTTATGTATAGCTGTAGCCTCATCTTTATCTGCAACTGTGCCGGAATATTGGGTTAAACACAACGAGTAGGCATGCAACACAGAGTAGAAACTATTTGGTATATGATTGCATTTATTTGAAAAAACACACACAAATATAGTTTAAATATGTTGCTAACTTTCTCTCCTTCTTTTTTCTCTAGTTCGATCGAGAGCATTTCAATGAGGTCTTCGTGGACTTGAAGTGGTTTGAGAGTAAAGTTGCTAACAAGTATCTGAACGAGGCGGCCGGTAAGGCAGCAGAAGAGGAAGCCGCCAGCAGAGACAATGACAAGAATCAGGTCTGCTTATGTCCAAATATTTTTCGTTATATATCTATACACACTTTGGCATTAAACCCAATATTTTCTTCATTTCTTATGCAAAGAGTTTATATTCTTGTAATTTAATAACGTGTGTTTTTTGTTCAGGACTCTGTCTCATCTGGAAGGCTGGTCGGAGAAGGAAAGGGAGGCGACGATGAGGAAGAGGAGGACGATATGTTTGAAACAGAGTTCAGACAGTACAAGCGCACGTACTATATGACCAAGATGGAAGTGGATGTGGTGTCAGAGTGAGTGCACACAAATACAGGGCATGGAACAGCAATCAATGCTGTTTCCTGTAATGGTTTGCACACTACCTGATTTAATCAACTAAAAGTTGTTGGAAATTGGTATCGTAACACTGTCTCAGTTTGAGTAATGTTGAAAACATTTTTTTTGCAGGTACTTTTTTTTAGTTTTTTCCTCCGTAGCTGGTCAGCTTTTACATATTTCATGCCCTACATCAATCTTTAATTCTTATGTCACCCTAACATCTGTTTGTATTCTCATCTGCAGTGATTTTCTGGCCAACCAGGCTAAGTGTTATGTGGAAGGTATCCAGTGGATTCTTCACTACTATTACCACGGGGTTCAGTCCTGGAGCTGGTGAGCTTCTTCTCTAAAGTCACTTTTTCACCTTCCTGTGGTCTGAGGAGAAGTCTGATGATGTATTGATGGATCTTGAAACATGTGGAATTATCGTATAATATCTCAGACTGTTCCTATGATTCTGTACAGAAACTAAATCTACACTTTCACAACCATGCCTTTTAATAAGATACACAAATAAGAAAAACAAATGTCTACAAATGTTGCCAACATGATGTAATGCACACAAAAATAATGGCAACATATTTCCCTGACTCGCCTTCCTTACATCTCGTCTCTTTAAATGATCTTTATTGAAATCAGTGTTTTAATATGGTGTGCATGTCCCTTCAGGTACTACCCCTTCCACTACGCTCCCTTCCTGTCGGACATCAGGAAGATAGCCGGGTTGAAGTTGACCTTTGACTTTGGGAGACCCTTCATGCCCTTCCAGCAGCTGCTGGCCGTCCTGCCTGCTGCCAGCATGGAGCTGCTGCCTGAGAGTTACAGGGTAACACACTCCTGTCCAAGCACACACTCTCACACACATACAACAGTTAGTATGCACAGAATATTTACAGTGAGTTAATCTGATTGGTTTTCACTTTGTACAAGTATACTAAAACTCAGTATTAAGTACCATTTTAGAAGACCAATCTGACTTCAGAACAGTACATCAACTCCGAGTGATCAGAACAAGTTTACTAGACACACAAATTAAATTGAACATTTGTGTTATTTTAGAGAAAATATCAAGATATATTTAAAATATTCTGATAGATAGCATTTAAATATTGTGATGTTATTTGTAAAGCATATTGCCCAGCTCTAAGGGGTAAAAATACACAGTATATCTTTTGAAATATTTATGTTTCTATCTTTCTTTCTCTTCTTCCCACTGTAAATATATAAACATTGTAGGGATTCTATATCATATGTACAATAATATTAACTCTGCACTCTCGGAATAATTTAAAAACACATATACGTATGTGCAAGATAAACATAAAATAAAAAAAAGATAATGAATAGTTTTTGATGTTTCAGCACCTGATGAGCAGTGAAAACTCGCCCATCATTGAGTACTACCCTGTTGACTTCAAAACGGACCTCAACGGCAAGCAGCAGGAGTGGGAGGCTGTGGTTCTGATCCCCTTCATAGATGAGGTACACACACACACACACACACACACACACACACACAGAGGACAAACTCCTACATTTATTAAAAAGCGTACTCGTATGTGTTTTTATTGAACAGAGGTGCTTACTGGGAGCCATGGAGCCCTATAACGACAAGATGACGAAAGCGGAGAAGGACAGGAACTGTCACACAGATTGTGCCGTTTACTCGTACGACTCTGAGGTCGACTTCCCCTTAAACTCCAGCCTGCCGCAGCTCTTCCCCGACATCATGCACTGCAAAGTCAGGTGGGTACACACGCACACACTCACACTCACGAAATACAGTTGTCTTTCTCTAACAATCTTTCATAGTCCGCTACAATAAGGAGAAAGTAGTATAAATAATAATAATGTCATATATATATAATGCCTTTTTCTTATGTCTATATAAATATTTGTATTTGTTTGTTTATGCTGCGACTGTCACAAAAGCTTAATAAAGAATTATCTTTCAGAATAGTGAAAAATAATACTAGAGATTCAGGTCAACATCCTTTTTATAAATACAATTGCACCTCACTTGAACAAGAGTAAACGGATAATGAAACAAATAGGTTATCAAATGTTGGTTAAAGTGTTCAGAGAGACTCCATTCCTATGACATTTACTGTTTGTTACAGGAAATCAAACATCCCTATGGATGCTTGGTATGTTCCTCTGGACCACGTCAGCAGACGCCTCGACCGCTCAGCTCTGTACTTCTGCGGCTTCCCCACCCTGCAACACATCAAGCACAAGGTGTGTGTGTGTGTGTGTGTGTGTGTGTGTGTGTGTGTGTGTGTGTGTGTGTGTGTGTGTGTGTGTGTGTGTGTGTGTGTGTGTGTGTGTGTGTGTGTGTGTGTGTGTGTGTGTGTGTGTGTGTGTGTGTGTGTGTGTGTGTGTGTGTGTGTGTGTGTGTGTGTGTGTGTGTGTGTGTGTGTGTGTGTGTGTGTTCTTTACACCTTTTATAGAAAAGAAAGGAATGACGTATTGTTGTAGGCTTACCCGGAAGTTAACATTGCGTTGATAGCTTGTTGTCATTGGATATTAAGAAATGGTCTCTCACCCCTCTAACTGTTCCTGTCCCTCTTGTCCATGGCTCACTTTTAGTTTTTCAAGAAGAAGAGTGGAGTGATGGTGTTCCAGCAGAGCAGCCGAGGGGAGAACATGATACTGGAGATCCTGCACACCGAGGAAAGCGAGGCGGTAAGCTATTTACTCATCTCATTTCATAAAGACACTGCTGAAAATACAGACTTTAGCATAAAAAAAAAAAACAATTAGTAGAATACCAGGCACACAAATGTCTAACAGGTTAAAAATAATGAAGTGAGGTTTTTTTGGACAGACGTAGCTTTATAATAGAATACATGTATTGCTAGTTATTGCCATAGGTGCTGACTAAGAAATGCAATGAAGCCGGTTTCCTCTGGTCGATGAATGGGATACAAAAAGTGTTTTGTATTGTCATCATGACCTTCTCGTGTCTGCACTGTGTAGGTGTAACATGTAGGAGAACAGGGTTCTGATTTAGGCATTTTTCATAAATACTAAAACACCCAGATATAATATTTAGTTTTTCTGCTAGTTACTTTTGCTCGTACTCTTTTAAACACTGTGTATATAAACGTTCCACTGAAACCTACTGACCCCTGTTTCTTTTCCGTTTGTTCCTCTTTAGTTATGTGATGCTGTGTCTGCAAAGGTTCTTGGGAAGTCTGTGTTTGTCAACTGGCCGCATCTAGAGGAAGCACGCATCATCGCAGTGTCAGATGGAGACGTCAAGTAAGATTTAGTACTGGGCTGAATGTCTCAAATATGGATATATTTATTTAATTAATCACCATTTTCACACTCTGGCTAATTCTTCACATGGATACATTATTAAAAACATAGAGTAGAATGTAGGTATGGCTGTGATTCAGGAGAATCTGTGTGATTTTGAAGGAAAGCCTTTATCAGCCAATAACAACTTAAATCAAATAATTATGTTGATGGAAAAGACACATCCTGTGATAACGAGACACATGCTGAATTACTTAATGTAGCATGCATGTGACTTTTCTCAAAGGGAGTTTGAATAATAAAAGTATGACAGCAACAACACACATTTCAGCCATTTTGAAGAAGCACACCTAAAAATAAGTACTATATTTTTAAGTACACGCTCTTAACTTGAACAGATATGTTTTAGTTGGGCCTAATTATCTGGTTAGAATATGCTTTAGTGCTCCACAGTATTACATTGCTAAGTTTATGTTTCTCGTAACTGGGTGTGTTTCCTCTCCCGTTAGCATGCTGAGAGTTCTGTCTGTAAGAAGAGTCCAGCTCTGACACGTGAAATGTCTCCCTCTGCTTTGCAGGTTCTGTCTAGAGGAACCGCCTGGTGTCCAGAGACTGTACGACAGGCCCTCCACCCCCCCTCCCTCTAAAGTCAACTGCATGTCTGACAAGGAGCAGAAGGACTGGGTGAAGGACGTGCAGGGACTCACTGAATAGTAAGGCACAGTGAACAACAGATACTTTAGAATGAATAGACAAAGCACAACCGTTTTAATAGTACTCATATCTTTGTATTCATCCTGTTGCTGCATTTTAGAATGAAATAAATAAAAGCTAAACAAATATATAAACAATAGCAAGACTGTGCAATGAAAAGAAACAATTACATAAAGATATTATGGAAACTAACAATGTATACCTGCCTGATTTGCACCATGACTCGACACTGCAATGATTATTGTTCCACATTGCAAAGCCACAATGATGATCTGATGATATGGGCTGTTCTGGAAGCTACATGACTACAAAGATGACCTTTGTAGCCATGTAGCTTCCAGAACAGCCCATACAGATGCGTTGAATATGTCTTGGCACTCAAATTCAATCTGATCACTGGAAAATATGACTGTAAATAACCTTAAAGATCTTATTTGAGAAACACCATTGATCTGGATGTTGCCTAGGTGGTTAAGATATTTCTAAACGTCTCCTAAGTGTTAAACCAAACAGCATGATAGACCGTCAAAGACCTATCCATCCCTAAATTATGATAACGTGTGGCCTCCCCTCTCTTATTGTCCAAATCCTCTCTTAAAATGTCTTTTCTTTGTCCCAGTTTCAATAAGAGGAAAGGCATCATAGTGAACGAGACATCTGTGGTTTTGTACGGCCAGACGCTGGCGGGAAGGAAATACGTCCCCAAAGCCAACGGGGTGGTGGAGCTGGAGAAGCAGTGGGCCAAGCAGGTCCTCCCCTTCGCCTTCCAGACCGTGGTTAAGGTACATGCCGAAACATACAAGAAAAGAATACTCAGGTGATATTTGAAAGATAGCCAGGGTGAGATGTTAAGCTGAGATGTGGTGATTCCCAGCAGGGAGACGAGACTGCGGAAAGATCTGCCTGAGCTGAGGAGTGCAGACAAGCACATTTCACTTTCAAATAAATAAAATGAGAACAAGTGCGTGTTATGTGAGCAGTGATTTGCAAGCATATTTCAGGGTTCGTACGGTCATTGAAAACCTGGGAAAGTCATGGAAATTCAAAATGTAAATTCCAGGCCCATGAAAAGTTATGGAAAACAATATTTTTCCCAAAGTTTTGGAAAAGTGGCGTCTAATAAAAGCCGATAATCTATTTCATTTAATTAAACTGCG
>NW_011338486.1:264260-264926 GCF_000735185.1 Notothenia coriiceps
TTTTTATATCGTTTAATCTAGATACACCGAATAATCTGCGTCGTGAGCTGTTATATGTGCCATCATGACGCGCATGGTGTTATCTTTTAATATATGAAGCGCGAGCTGTATGCTCGAGTCTTCCTGCCTGTCGGCTGAACTCTGCTGCTCCGCGATAAGGGTCTAACTCCAGCAGCTACATTACCTACGGGTGCGTTCGTTAACAGTAACTGTGCGGTCCGGAGTCACTGTGGCACAGACTGGACCGCTGGTGAACAGCTGTTAGAACGGGCCGTTCAGGTGTTCAGAGCAGAGCTCCCTGTCGGAGCAGCAGAGCGTGATGTGAACTGAAAAGTTTTTCTGTCCCAATATTATTTAAGGAATCGTAGAGCTAGCTAGCTAGCATACATTGTCACTATCTGCTAACGTTAGCTTTAGCCTTCGTTTTCTAATAGTTTTTTTTCATAGGCTATAAACAGAAGTGGTATAAGTATATATATATTGTACTAGAGAAAAAGTAGAAGTACTCAGGTTGTACTTGAGTAAAAGTAGAAGTACTCAGATCTTGTACTAGAGTAAAAGTAGAAGTACTCAGGTCTTGTACTTGAGTAAAAGTAGAAGCACACAGATCTTGTACTAGAGTAAAAGTAGAAGTACTCAGGTCTTGTACTTGAGTAAAAGTAGAAG
>NW_011338486.1:265486-279336 GCF_000735185.1 Notothenia coriiceps
GGCATTTAACTGACGAGGTGTTTTGCTGGTGAGAGATTTTAGTGGCGTTAGCGTGAAGCTAGTAAGCTATTTGATTTGTTTTAGATAGGCACAACATGTTTCATATGCAGACCTTATTTTCCTGTTCCATGTTAAAATAAACCATTTTCAGTGGTACCGCTGAGAAAGAGTCATCTTTTTCGGTCATGGAAAATTAGCTAAAGATGGAGAAGTCATTGAAAATCATTGGTGTAAAAATGTATGAACCCTGATATTTAATGTACGGACGTGGTAGAATAATTTAGAGTGACATTGTCATCTTAAGTGATAATGCTGAATACTCTTGCTTTCTCACTCATATTCCTCACTTGCGTTTCTCTCCTCAGGACATCGAGGCCTTTTGCTCGTCTGAGAGCTGCTTCAGGAGCCTAGACGAGCTTTTCCCTCCAGCAACAAATGTCTTCATGGTGGGGAACCCTTACTATGGAGCCATGGGCGAGGTATGTGATCACTTCTCAGCTTCAGTCAGTAGAGAAAGTACGTCCTCTCTCAGATAATGATGTGATACTCCAATCGTATAGCTTTTAATCTTGCAACATGTTCTTTTGGTAACGTCAATTCTTTTTGGAAGCCAACATGTTGACAATGTCTCCTCCTGAATCACGCCATCTCTTTTATTACTTTAAAACATTTTTTTAATTTAATTGTATGAACCGTTTGTCCCGTCTTTCTTCTAATAAAACATTCTACATCATACCACAATATTTTACAATACACATTCATAAATTAATGGCCGATAGTTTCTTCTTGTAGATTACAAAATGTACAGGAATATTCAATATCAAGTCCCAAATCTCTTTTATTACTATCCAACAGGTGCAGGACTCTAGTGATGTCATCAACGAAGGCCGTGTACGAGTGGTCTTCAACGTGCCACACGAACCACAGCTGGAGCCCTTAATACAGAATCAGCATGTAAGAAACACCTTCACTCCTGCAAAGCCAAAGAAATGAGATGTAGTGTCAAGAATACTTTCCTCACGTGTGCACTGTTGTATTCTGTAGAAGTACTGTGTGAAGTACAGTCCCGGATACATTCTGGCTTCTCGTCTCGGCATCACCAGCTACCTCGTCTCCCGCTTCTCGGGAAGCATCTTCATTGGCCGAGGCTCTAAGAGGAAGTAAGTGGAGAAATGGACCATACACGGTAGTTTTCACACGTTTCGCTATTCTGAAATGTCAATGTTCTTTCTTGAAAATATGTTTAGAATTGAAACTCCAATGGCCTGCTTGTCTCTGAAAATAAAAATCCCAGCAGCCCGTTCCACATCGCCCACTCCTGCTGTTAACTTCTTTAAACTCTGTATCTAAAAGTAGATTTGTTCTATTGAGGAGAACTTTCTTTCTTTCTGTGCACCAATATCTTTCTACTTCCTTGTTTGCAGTCCCTGTGGCGAGCAGAAAGCAAACGTTGGCCTGAACCTGAAGTTCAACAAGAAGAACGAGGAGGTTCCTGGGTACACCAAGAAGACGGAGAAGGAGTGGCTCTACTCTAATGCTGTGGAGGAACTGCTGGCCGAATACCTGGACAGGTAAAAAAACATTCAAACAAATCCTGTGTGAGAAAAAGAATACTGTTCCATCCCTATTCATCTATCACCATGCTGCCGTTACATGAATCCTCCATTCTTCAGTTGTGTTAGAAACTCTGAGAAACTCCTATCGATTGGAAATGGGTTTAAAAAGTACATCTTAAAACATGCAGGCAGGTTTCAAAGGGATTTCGTTGCAGATCTAGATTAAAGGTCACCTATGCTTTTTGGGGTTTTCCCTTTCCTGTAGTGTGTTATGCACTCATGGTGTTATGGTGTGCAAACAATCCCAAAGATCCCTCCAGAGGGAGTGTTCAAAATAGCATATGTTTAAAATAAAAGGAAATTGTAGTGTGACTCAAACTGTTACATTTTTTTTTACTATTTCATACTTTTTATTGTTGTTTTTTGTGTCTTTCTAGATTTTCTGAGGTATTCAACTTGGTGTCCAGGAACAGTCATGATGACGTTTTCTATGAAGACGACATCTGGTCTGGAGAGGACCACAATGGGTAAATGCGCACGCACGCACGCACACACACACACACACACACACACACACACACACACACACACACACACACACATACACACATACACAGAGTACTTGAGGAATATTTGTCTGCCCTGTCAGATGGAAAACTAAGAAATGGCCGCCTGTATCAGCATAGGAGTATTTCCTCTTGCGTTACTTCTGCTAAACTGTTCACCCCAGTCTAGGGGTGCAACAACTAATCGACTTAATCGATTACCAAATTAGTTGGCAACTAATTCAGTCGTCGATTCGTTGGTGACGTCACATGTGTTCTACACCCCGTTAAGCTCCAACGTTATCGCTCTTTTCTATCGGTACAGGAGACATTTAAAACATATGTCATATGTATTATTGCTACATAAACATTATATCGCAGTCTTAGTTTCGCCAACTCCGTTTCTAATATGCAATAAGACTACAAAATGCGTCTATGATGTATTTTTTATCTTTCCAACCCGACGAGAGATCTCTCCCCTCCGTCTGTGTGCGAGGGGGCGGGGCAGTTTACACACACACGCAGCTGCTACATGCATGCAACACACACACACACTGCGGAGATGGCGGAGAGAACGTGCTCCGAGGTGTGGTTAAACTTTACCCGTCTCGACGTGGACAATGCTCGTTACCAAAAGTGCAATAAGAGTTTAGCATGTAAGGGCGGTAACACGAGCAATTTGTCTAAACATTTAGCAAAAGTGCAGCACATTCAGACGGAGAAATGCACCGGGTTCGACTGTCTTTCTAGTAGCTCTGTAGCCCCATCCACGAGTAACGTTTCCACGTCAGGTGTTATGTATGTATACTAACAGCAACACACAGTGAACTCAATGATACAAACATAGGTTAATGATTAGAGGTAACAGAGTTATTTATTTAATACGATTTGTTAAAACATTGTTGTTTACAGTTCCTTTCATCACATTATTAATACGATTTGTTAAAACACTTGGTTCTTTTGATGTGAAATTTATTTATTTAATTTAAATAAAAAGCTATGTTCATTTTGTTCACAATTTGTTTAATTAATTTACCTTATTTATTTTCAAAAGAAACGTTAAGATTATCGTTAAAGGACCGCATCGATAAGCAGTATTGATACAAGTAGTAGTACAGTTAAAACCTTAACGATCCGAATGTTTTATTAATGGATTATCAAATGAGTCGTTTGTTGCAGCCCTAATGTATAAGGAGCACTAAAGATTGGAAGGAGATCAAAGATGGTATCTGCTGAAGCTGCAGGGAGCTTGTGATTCTGTATTTGTTTCACTGAGAGAAATATGTAGAATTGTGTATACTAAACCAAAGATATACAAATATCCATGACTGATCTTTTAGCCATCAGATATTCAATGTGTCCAGTGTTTATGACTACAGTAAATACCTTAAAAACTATTGCCATCAGTTTCCGCTTTACTTTGTATAGCTATAGATATAAAAAAGTGTTCAGATTCATATTGTGGATGCATGTAAAGAGAATGTTTTCAACAATGAAAGCAGATGACATACATTAAAAATGTTAAATTGCAAAACTTGTAGAGATTAGTTGGACCGGAGCTATGTAACAGTTTAAATGGGCTTTTCTTTCGATCGAGTAGAGCTAATACAACTGACATTAAGTGTAATATCTGTAAGCAAAGATTAGTCATAATGTCAGACAGTTATATAAAACAACTTCCATGATTTTGTCGGACTAAGTAGTCAAAGAAATACATTTCTTCAAAAGAGGAGCGCTCATGACGGCTTACACTTCAATGCCAAAGACAATGTATCTACACCTTAACTGTGGTGAATAAAACCCGGTTTGTTTTCACTGACCTGCGAACAAACTTTGAGGTGATCTTGCCGATGATCCCGGTCGAGGTGCCCCTGCGTTGCTGAGCGAGAGCCCCCGTGTCATGGGACAGTGTGGGGGAGGCCGGGGGGCCGTTGTAGGTGGCACTGCGCCGGTCTCTGAGCTGAGCTCCGTGGAAGGTGCTGCGACTGGTTGTGCCCCGGGGGAACCGGTTCTTCTCTGGGGTGCTAATACTGTGTGCAGACGGAGAGGTGGAGGGACCCCGCGGAGAGGAGCTGCAACGTAAACAGGAAGAATCACTACATGTGTCAAAGGATTCTGTGTTAGCTTGCTTGCTTTAAATACTGTTATCTGGAAGTAAAGCATACTATCATACTGTGGCCCAAATGTACTTTTACATACAAAGAATACACATGTATTGCAGATCAAGCTGCTCACCTGGATTTCAGCTCTGTGTTGTCGTCGATGGGGGGCAGTGTGCTCTTTGAAGGATGCCCTGACGACGACATGGACTTGCTGTGACGAGGTCTTGTCGAGCTCATCGCAGTCGATGAGGTGCTCCCCGACACCTCGGTTAAACTGTGTACCAAGGAGCAAGATATTTCAGAACAATATCGTACAATGGGGTTTTGTAATAACGGCTTTAAAGTTAGACAGAAAAGGTATCTGTGTGGATGTGTACTTGTTTACCTGCTGTCTTTGCCATTGGGAATAGCTGAATAGCGGTCAGTAGATGTTCGTTCACACACATATGTGTTCCTGCGAGTCATTGATCCATTGGTCTGTTTTATAAGAAAAGAGAGCAATGATGAGGCAAAAAGAATGTAAAACTAAAAATGTACTTATCTAAACATATATTAGTTATGGTGCTTTTTGTTTATGTAGCCACGTGTCCTGCCCTTACTCACCCCCACAGCACTTGTAGTTTTCTTCCTCTCCTGCACCCCCAGAGGCGAAGCAGGAACGTCTCCTTTCGAGGTGTTGAGCTCCAGCCGGCGAGCTCCGTCCCACTCCTCCCTGTGGTCGCTCTCCACACTCAGGGCCTGGCCACGTTTCGTGTACGATACTGCCGGGGGCACAGCCGGTCCGACTACTAGAGACACACATATGAACACACTTACAAAGCTTCCACTGAACATATCACTGTAACACCTCTTATATAATTGTCAGACAAAACAGAACAAACAAGGACAGAGCTTTCGTTACAATAGCGTCAAGCAAAGCCACTTAAAGCCCAGATTATCATTCAATCTATCAGATCAACACACGTCACCAACACATTGTTTTACAAGTCGTACAGCTACTGAAGCCAAGGGAAGCAGGTACAAAGCGAAGCCGTCCCTCCTCATGCTTTGAGGTGCTGTTCCTCAGGCAGCTGCAGGAACGCAGCCAGCCAGCAGATGGCGCCAGACACAATGGCCCCACATGACATAGGAGGAAGCTGCTCCACAACCTGTGCAGTGTTGAGGTTGAGTCACTGATATCATTTGAATGCAGGGATTATGAAAATAACCATTTAGCAAATGGTTGTCTAGGTTTGATCTACATGTTTTCTTTTACTATAACAGTTTTATTTATTGAGGATAACTTTGCATTTTGAAGTTTTATTCAGCTATTAAAAGTGAGAGCACCAGTTGAGCTCTGCAAAGTGGCCAATCCTCCTCAGTGACTGAGAGCAACTTCCCCCTACACAGCATGCAGCCAGCCGCACTCTCAGAGCTGGGAAGGATGAGGTTACTTTACTTGGCTTCTCTACGACCCCACCACCACCACCATCATCATCCCCACCATGATCACTGTAGCGGCGCTGCTTCTGCGTGGCCGAGATGCTGCGTGTGACCTTGGGATGGGCCGGAGAGATGCTGGAGCTGTTGTTGATGTCGCTGGTCGGTCGCTGCCGCTGACCCAGGACGCTGTTGCTCAGAGGTTCACTCCCCTCGAACTGAAACATGGAGACACAGGATGAGGGGTGTGGTCACATGACTTAATGCTTTAACTACTGGTGATGATGTAAGACAAAGGAAACTGACCTCCGGAGCTTTTCTGCCCAGCAGCAGGTAGGTGGCCATGACTTCATCGTACTTGGTGTTTTGTAGAGAGTCTGTGATCTCATCTTTTGGGAAGCCCATCGTCACCATGAGCTCTGTCAGCAGATAGAAGTCATTGTGAATCACAGTGTGTTTACTGAACGTGATATAAAGAGTCACTTTCAACACACACCAGCAGCTCATACTGTACAGACATTCTGCCTGTGGTTTAGTTTTATCAGAGTCCCTGAATCTATATGGGTCATGGAAAAATGGGTCATGGAAGAAGAAGAAAAGCGCTATAATAAGTATAAGGAATTATTATATCTTCCACCTAATGCCTTGATCTGCATCTTTATTATTTAGGGTGACATTTTAAAAAACAAACCAACATTGTCACATAGAATAATCCTGATATACTTTAAGTCCTCTCATCCCCCAAAATCAGCTCTTTATAGATTCCTTACTTTAAAAAACAAAATTAATATAAATATCATCAACCCTTACTAAAAGTATAATAATATTCAACATTTAAGACAAGAAGATTATTTGTGCTTTGGGCAATTACGAGCTTCAAACTGGATGTGGGGGAATGGAAAATTAAGTGAACTGCGTATAATTGCGTTTTGGATATTTACTAAAACCACACACCTATTCTGGTTGAATCAGCGAAGTCCGTCTCCGGCTCGATGTGAGGTTTTAGCTCCTCCTCCTCGTGACCCACATTCATCCAATGGTCTTTCATGATTTGCTAACAAAGAAACAAGGTGTCAGAGCTTTTTATTATGCATGTCCAGTGTAATTAGTTCAATTACAATTGCATATAATTAATAATGACTCACGCGTGTTAGTAATACAACATGACAGTTATTTCCAGGCAAATGGCACAACGGACAGAGGAGAATGAATGACTTCTTGATGAAATCAGCTGGGCTAACAAAAGTGTGATCAATTGTTATTATCATTGGAAAAATCTTTACTATTGAACTGCAGCCTGGGTCTGAGAGCGGGGGTGTTATCGACTCTGGACAGAATGAATGTGAATTGAACGACAACTTTGTATGGTTTTCAAAGCAGAAACAAGTCAAAACTATCCCTTAAAACGCGCAAGCAGTGAAACTACGACACAGAAGGATTGATTTTAAACAAAACATTTGATTTCTAACAATGTTTTAATAAATGTTCTTTATAGCTTTCTGAATGCTTTCATTTACCACTTTTGTAAGACCACTCTCCCTGTTGGTTGGTAATTAACAACAGCAGCAATTAACTGCTTTCAGATGACGCACGACAATCGTGTTTGAAATCCTTACGACCGTCTGTTCGACCGCTGTGCAAAACATTCCTGAAGTGAGATCAAAGAACTATGAAGACAACGCAAACTGCGATAAATACCTCCAAACTGCCTCGTTTGACAGGGTTGAGCACTAGTAGTTTCTTCAGCAGGTTTTCACAGTCTGTGGACATGTAGAAAGGAATACGGTATTTTCCCCGCAGGACCCTCTCTCTCAGCTCCTGCACACCGAACGATAGACAGAGAGACATGAAGCCAAATGAGAAATTCAGCAACAAAAGCCAGCAAAGAGAAACATTAATGAATGTTTGGGGGGAGAGAGCAGACCAAGCCATAACACATTCATCGAATATAGATTTGTTATGCTAAACATTTTAACAGACAGTTTCCATAAGCATTTTTTCGGAGTCATATTTAGTTGCAAGGTTCAATGCTCACACTCCTTGTCGCTCTGTTTTTCAGTAAACTCCTGCGGAAAGTATATCTCTTTGTGAGCTAAATGCTTCATAATATTCTCGAGCTAGTTGCTTACTTTCTTTGTCTGCTGTTAAAAGCTTGTGTTTATCAGACCTTTTAAACTGAAAAAAGTTTTTAGGAGTAAAACTTTAGACAATGACCTGAATGCTCAAAATGTTCTCTCTGCCTTTTGACGTACAAAATCAGTTTGACATTGACTCCAACCAAGTGGAAGTTTGCGTCAAATAAGAAGAAACTCCCTCAAGGTGTTCCTGAAATATTGGAACTGGAATGGAACGGAAAGACAGACCTAAAAAGTAATGCCTCCGGCCTTGGCTGTTGCACTTGCGCAGCCATTAAAAAAGGTCACAGATCTCTTAACCCAGAACACTTTTCTTGACCTGCTGGATTCACTGCAGCTTCACAAAAACTGCTGCATTATTAAAAGCATGGAGGATAAAGCACTACAATGTCTAACTCCAAAAGATACACAGAGAGGAACTCACATTTTTCATTTAGTTAATCAAGTAACTCATCTCTGGGTATGCATTTGAACATCTTATCTTGGTTAGAAATTAGTTCCTACTCCACTTAAAATAATAACATATAGATACAAAATAGAAGGCTGTAGCACTTTATTTTGCACTTGTTATTTATACCTAGGCCATTTCTGTCAATGCAAACTCAAGCTCAAAAATGATTCATATATTTAGATTATTAAAAAAGTCTCATAGCACTCGCTATTACTTTTTCTATTGGGACTTTGAATTCCTTTTCCGTTTCTACAGAAAGGGAACATTTCCTTTCATACTTAGTTGTGGAGGACATGTTGAAGTCTTCAGAAAGCATTAGGGAGCTGTCATTTAAAATGTCTAAAAGTGTTTTTACCGTTTCCTAACATCCACACTTGAAAGGGCAAAAAGCTTGCCATCAGCGAGAGGGGTATACACACCGTACTTACAGTCAGGCACTTGGTTGTACATCCACAGATAAATGTGTGAAATAAAAAAACGCGGGCTTCTTTCACATTTCAACACACCTGACACATTGTGGCGTAAAGTGGTCTTGATTGTAATGTTTTTTAGTCTGAACCCTTTCTGAACAAAATCCTGACAATCAGGACTTTTCAATCATGAAGGATTATTATTATTGTCCGTCCTACTGGCTTCAATAAAGTAAACGAGAGACCGAATATTTAAAATACAGAAGTGTTACATGACGATACCTTAGAAGTACTCGAAGGATACCGATCGATATGTGTTTGCCAGAGGTGGAAAGCAGAGATTTTGTTTACTATGCTAGTGAAATGTGGCTCATCAGAAGTACACTTTAAAACAGAAACAATGTTCTAAGACCTTTAAAGCAATGCATTATTCCGTCCACATAGTGATACACCCTAGAACCAGAGCAAGTGCACACCTTCAGATTCTGTCCGTCGAAGGGCAGTGATCCGCTGACCAGTGTGTAGAGGATGACCCCGAGGCTCCACACGTCCACCTCTGGTCCGTCGTACTTCTTCCCCTGGAACAGTTCAGGAGCAGCGTACGGCGGGGAGCCACAGAAAGTGTCCAGCTTGCTGCCCACAGTGAACTCATTACTGAAGCCAAAGTCAGCTATCTTGATGTTCATATCTGCGTCCAACAACAGGTTCTCTGCCTGAGATGGGAAGAGAGGAGGCAATCACAATTAGGGCTGAACGATATACCGTGTCATGGCGATAACCGCGATATGCGCATGCGCGATATTCACATTTTTTTAGGGCGTTCGATATTAAGTAGGTAAATGAACTCAAACACGTCATGTTACAATTATTTTGCTGCTTGCTACAAAAGGAAAACTTGCGCGGCTCTCATGTCAGGGGCACTTGAGTAGAGTGACATGCAGGCTCTGAGTCTGCATGCACAGCAAACAACTATTTCAGATGCCTTTGCCGGTGTTACACCATATGAGAAAGGTTCAAAACGGCATACAGGAGCTGGTGTATAGCTGTTCTTAATTTTATTTGTATAATGTTGTTTAAAAGATGTCCACTACTTTGCTGCTATTTGCACAAAAAAGGTTTTAATTGTGGAATAAAAAGTTAAATTACCAATTTGGTCACGTATGTTAATTCCCTAATGTGATAATGAAGCTTCCTATAGTTTAATGTAATATGTTTAATCTCTTGGATCCCTTCTAGACACCACTTTTCTTCATTCATGTCATGTTAAATCATGACTTAAGGTATAATGAGTCAAGCAGTTAAGGTCCAGACGTCCGTGACTAATACCCTTCGTTCGGTTAAATATAGTTTTAAAAAACGCAATATATATCGCAGGGGGAAAAGAATATTGCAATGTCAGTTCTTTTCCATATCGTGCAGCCCTAATCACAATGTCATTAGTTAATGTAACAGCACTGAAAGATAATTATAAAGGGCTTCCTGAAGATATACATGCTACTGTAGATATGGATACTACTCATGAGAAATCAGATATCAGGATTAATAGAGAGCAAGAGTCTACATCCTCACCTTTAGATCCCTGTGTACTATCCTCCTCTGGTGACAATACTGCACTGCAGACACAATCTGAAATACAAACACACGTCATTGGACATTCAGGTGAATTTAATGTTAAGAAAGAAAGCTCTTTAACGCATTTTTCAAAAACAGTGACAGAAGTAGAGATGTATTAAACAGATATAGAAGATGGGCATTACTGTTTATTATATGCAGATTATGATCTTGTTTAATATCTTACTCCATAACAATGGCCAACTTGTAAGAGCCCACCTCTTGGTTTAGAAGCCGAAACCAGAGAGTATTTGAACTTTTAGCCACAGGTAAGAAAGTTATTCAGATTCACTGTGGAGGTAGCAGGAGATTTTCAAATGGGCCTTCTTTTACATCCAAAAGCTTGGACGACTAATGTTTACCGTGCATCATGCTGACAAAGATTCCATTCAATGTAGCTAGTCTGCTGATGTCTTTAATATTTTCAATTGCTATAAAGATTGTAATTAATTATACACAAGGGCATGACTGCTCTTAAAAAAGGAAACTATATCAGATTATTGTCCTCTCCTATCCAAAGTCCTTCCACATACATCCTCCTATCAATCCAATGCCTTTGAAATGTATTTCTCTCCTGCAAATGTTAAGAGTTTTCAAGTGTCCTTCATTCAAAGGTCCCTGTAATCCTGTGACACTGTGAGCAGTTGCTATGACAGTTGACAGTTATAACCCACCGACATATGCCCGGATGGCATCAATCAAATAGAAAAAAGCTCTGTTCCTTGACAGATACCGCCCACTTGCTTTCTCTCAGCCACACCGCAAACATGTTTACCTTCCTGAATGTTGATCTATCTTTACTGCGACACACACTCATGCTGCCCACACTGTGTCACACACAGTTCCTCTGAGTCATCGCAGAACATCAATGATGGAATTTAAATATGAACAGTGTGGATGTTGCTAGATTATGAATAGAGATGCTACTGAGCTGCTGAGTATGCCTTGTTGCTCTTGTGGCACCACTAGGTGTCAGAGCAGCGTCTTGTTAAGGGAGTAGTTCTCAGCCTTCCTGTTCTCTTAGGCCACGCTATCTGCGCTCCATCTTTCCTCTGCAGTCGGTGACGAGGCTGGATCTTGGTGCATGCAGTCTTCCCTCTGAAAACAGTGAATGGTATGACGACAGAGGCGCGAGCGCTGCAATACTGATGACTCACCTGTCTGAACTTGGCCCTCGCCTCCTTCTCCTTCATTCTGCCGTGAGCCACTAGATAATCAAATACTTCGCCTGGAGTAGTGAGAGGAAACATGCCATTATCAATCATTTTCATTATATATCACTTTTATCACAACTAGTGTTACTATAATCATGTAGTCACCATCACTATGAGTTATTTTTCATTAAAAGCATCCGAATGGCATGGTTTGTACTTCAATAGTTTACAGAATACATGAATATTAGATGGAGAGCTTCAACCAACATGACCTTGTGGTATACAGTACTGACTATGTGTCCTACTGATTTGCATTCACTGGCTCTACAACCAATATTGTGGAAATAACAAGAAGAAATAGATAACTATCCAAATGTTAAAGATTTATTGGAAATGCATTGTGTTTCGCTCACCACCGCTGGCGTACTCCATCACCAGATAAAGTGTCTTCTCCGTCTCAATAACCTCGAACAATTTCACTGCAGGAGGAATTGAGAGAATGGAAGGAAAAAGGAGGAGAAGATACAAATCAATAAAATGAAATATTAACAAAAAGTTGTTTCTTTCCAATGAAGGTTCTATATTAGTATTAGCCAAGTTTACTGTTCGGGTTAGAGTTCCCTCGTTGCATTAAAACTGATCTCTGAGTCTGAATAAAGTCTTTAGAAAGCCAATGTATTCCAAAATCGAAATTCACCTCAAGAATTTGCATGTAGCTAATGCTACTGTAAAGATCTTCACACTATTGGGTCTGTCTTGATTCTGCTAGTCCTTTTAAAATAAAAAGAACCTGAACAATATATCTGAGGTACCCTCTGAACATATAAATATATATATATATATATATACACACATACATACATACAGGACCTCAAAAGAAATTATTTATTTGATCCTTTGAGTAAAACTGGTTAATCTGGGTGCAAGGTACTGGTTGAAATGGTAACACTAGTCCAAATTACATGAGAATATTATTGATAAACTGTCCTCCAGGCCGCTCTATGAACTTACCTATATTTGGATGATTCAGTAACTTCATTATCCGGACTTCCCTGAAGAGCTGTTGAGACACAAAGAAACATTTGATGCATCAAAACGGGTCGACATGACATTACATGCAGGCTGATCTCTGTCTCTGGAGTGAAAGCACTTTATAAGCACTGATTCAGAAAGTGAGGAATGAGAAAGGAGCCAAAATAAACTTCAAAGTTTGTGTGCGTAAAACACTGGATTAGGAATATGAGACAACTTGAGGATCATGGGATACTGTACTGGTTAAAACAATATGACTTATGCAGTGACAACTTTGCACTAAACCCTGCCCTACACAGATAAGGACCAGAATTACAACTCCACTGACATGCTGCAGTCCAGCCAGACGGCCATCCAAACAGCCAGTCAGCACAGCACACAGCAAACCCTGCAGAGCGGCAGTATAAAGGCTTTACGACCAGTTAGGCGTCTTCTGCATAATGTCATTATCTTCACATTAACATGCAAAAAAGAGCAGAGTTGTACTCTTAGAGGATCTGTAGACAGTTTGTATGACACATGGCAATGCTTGATAGATTATTTGAACAACCTCCAAACACTCCCGAGTCCCGACCTGATAGCGGGAAATATTTCTCTTTTTATTTATTTATTTTAACATATCTTCTTATTTATATTTGTACTTACTGATCGATTTTTACTTATTGTTATAATTATAATTTTTTGTCACTGTGTTTTTAATTTTTATATCTGAGCGTGGAATCAATGTGTTTTATTTGTTATTAAACTTTTCAAGGGGGCGTTGGGTGTGGTGATGGTTTGTTCTAAATAATTGAAAATGGATGAAGATCATTGTGTCAATTGTGACCCTCAAATCAAATCAAGTTTTATTTATATAGCACATTTAAAAGCAAATCTGAGGCCATGGTTCTCAGCAGGAAACCGATGGACTGTCCACTCCAAGTAGGGAATGAGTCCTTACCCCAAGTGAAGGAGTTCAAGTATCTCGGGGTCTTGTTCTCGAGTGAGGGAACAATGGAGCGTGAGATGGGTCGGAGAATCGGAGCAGCGGGAGCGGTACTGCAGTCTCTTTACCGCACCGTTGTGACGAAAAGGGAGCTGAGCCAGAAGGCAAAGCTCTCTGTCTACCGCGCCATTTTCGTTCCTACCCTCACCTATGGTCATGAAGGATGGGTCATGACCGAAAGAACGAGATCGCGGGTACAAGCGGCCGAGATGGGTTTTCTCCGCAGGGTGGCTGGTGTCTCCCTTAGGGATAAGGTGAGAAGTTCGGTCATCAGGGAGGGACTCGGAGTTGAGCCGCTCCTCCTTCGCGTCGAAAGGAGCCAGTTGAGGTGGTTCGGGCACCTAGTTAGGATGCCACCTGGGCGCCTCCCTAGGGAGGTGTTCCAGGCACGTCCAGCTGGGAAGAGACCAAGGGGTAGACCTAGAACCAGATGGAGGGATTATATCTCTT
>NW_011338486.1:280078-310883 GCF_000735185.1 Notothenia coriiceps
AAGTTTTCGGAATTACCGACCGGAGGACGGATATATGCGGCTTGAGGAGGGTGGCGATGTGGTCGGTTCCGACATTCCAGCGACGGGTCGACGACGACTATCAGGTTCGGTGGTCCGGAAGTTTCGGACTTCCCGTTGTTCGGAGCGGTCTTCGGGTCGGGCCGGAGAACCTTATCAGACGGGGAGGTCCACTCCAGCCGGGTGCTGTCGATCCCCAAAGATTTAGGAGTGATTGTCCTGAGTTGAAGAGGAGGACCGGAGTCTCGCCTCATATCCTGTGGGTGTAAGGGACGCAACAACAATATTAAAGACACATTTACTAACCAGGGAGAATAGCCTACATCATTTCACAAAAGATGTACATGGTGGCGTGAAACCGGGTGGTTTTTTAGGAAAATTTACGACAGAATATTATTTGGACCTACACATTAACTCCCAGGGTTAAGCTGTGATTACTGAAGTAGTAAAAGTTAATAAATCTTGTTTGGAGTGGTGTTGGTTGCGGGGAACTTTTCAAATATTGTTTATTTTGTGTAACTAAGGGTGCGAGCTATTATTTTTTTTTTTGTGTCACCTGTTTTTAATATTAACTATTAGTTTATTCATTTAGAAAAAGACGAAAAAAGAAAGAAGGGGAAAGAAGAAGAAAGAGAAAAGTTTAGGTAGTCGTACCGGCACACAATTATGCTTAACAGATGTCTAGGGAGATTCTCATGTTGAGACGACGAAAACGCTACAATTCATTCGGATTCGTATCGTCATTCTGCGGATTTGCCCAGCAATTTGGAATTATGACGCGAGACGTCCCAAAACCAACACGACTGAGCCTCCTCCCCTCCTCTCTAGTCGTGTGTCGTTTGGCGTCTCGCTCATTATTTCCGAATTTGTGGTCAATCCGCAAGACGGTATTAATAGAAGTTTAATTACGTTTTTCTCGGTTCTTCAACATGGAATCCTCTAGACATCTGTCAAGCAGTAATTGTACCGACGACCTATCTACTTAACTTTTGAGGTTTGTTCTCACCTGACTTCGCCCTTTATAGAGAAAAATAAATAACGTAAAATTGTTATAGAGATAAATTCAAGATGAATGACTAGCTTAAATGAATAACAATATAAATTTAAAAAACAGTGACACCAAAAATAAAATATGATTCGCAGCCTTAGGTTACAAAATAACCAAATACATTTGAAAGTTCCCGCAACCACACCACCTCCCACAACCAGATTTATACTTTTACCTACTTCTAGTAACCACACGTTTAACGACTGGGAGGTTTATTTAGCGTCCAAATAAAATTGCGCTCGGGGATTTTAAAACCAATTCTGAACCGAATTGGAAGCCAGTGTATTGAGGGCAGAATTGGGGTGATGTGGTCACGCTTTTTGTGGCCAGTCAGAAGACGTGCAGCTGCGTTTTGGACTAGCTGCAGGCGTTTAATTGAGGCCTGGTCCATACCCACATAGAGCGTTGCAATAGTCCAGTCTTGAGGTAACAAAGACCCTTATGATTGTTCTTCAATAAAAAACATTGAAAAAAGAAAAGGGCAGAGTTTGAGCTCCTTTGCAAAGTTAAGAAAAGTCTGTCTTTGCTGCAGATAAGAAAAGTAACTATCTAGCCTGATGAGAAACCTCTAATAGGAAAATCAGATCCTCTAGTCTTGTTTTCCGAGTATAAAAGCAAAGTGGAATCAGAAAGGAGAGAATGCAGAGTTATCATCATTTCAAACCTCTCTCTCCACGAGGATGTTTATGTCAGACGAGCTCCTGCAGCCACTTAGAGGTGCTGTTGAATCATTTACATTCTGCTGATTCCCAGTCGTGCTCAGGCTGTGTTTGAGTGTTACATTTCAACAATTGCTCGACTGGGATTTACCCGCATCCTACTGCTACCTGAGACAGAGCACAGATTTTGCCATTTGCTGGCCACTTTGATTTAGTAAAAAGGTCCTGAGTGATCCTGCTTTCATCTCATGTCTATTTTCAAATGAGAAAATTGAGAATCATCCTACCCCTCCGCTCTGTGTCATTATGTCAAATAAAAAACTAGTGGACCCTGTGTCGTTTCAAATGGCCTTTTAGTTCTTACATAAGTGCTTCGATAGTCTATGTTTCTAGGTCATCAAATACAGCCATTATACCAGTGTGAGCAGGCCTGACTCTGAGAGACCTATCAGCTACAGTCTGCTTCAACAACATGCAGGTAGTCTCTCACACACCTCTCATTCTTTCCTCTGTCTATACTTGCTCTCCTGCCTCTCTTTCTGACACCTCTCCTCTCATTAGACCCAGCACACACACACACACACAGTACAGAGAGCTGCTGCAGAGAGCTTCTACATATATCTTGTTGTCAAAAATATGCCAGAAAAAGACAAGGATAAGAAAACCAACAGCAGTTTCTTTCCCTTTCTAACAAGCATTGTCTGTGCAGTCAAAGCCTGATATAGCTTATTTGTTTGCGCCATAGATCTCCATTGTTGTCCAAACATGACAAGTGAGCCACATCGTGCCTTCATTACATGAACGTCAACATGGTCCCTGTGGTTATTTTTGAATCAATCACAGATACACGGTCCTACTGGTATGCGCCAAATGTTTATTAATCTACGGCTAAAAAATCAATTCGTAATAAATGCATTATTTACATTTGTTTGAATAAATGTTGGAACAATCAGCAGTGCCCAGCTAGGGAAATCAAAAAGTATTGAGAGCAGGAATAACACATGTATAGTTCTGGTCTTTTCATGGGATATATGTTGATAGTAAGTCAAACATTTCCCCAGCCACATCCATTGAATAAGGCTGTATTCAAAATGCAAATAACCTGATGTTTGAACAGATTCAGGGGTAACATTTTCTTTGCCATAACACACAGTTCTGTGCACAACTTCTAATCCCTCATGAATCCTTGCAGTCATTTTAATATCATATGAAATTAAAGTTTAGTTAAATAGACCAATATCACAAAACACACTTGTTGTCTGAGTGGGTTTTATAGATCAACAGATAGAGGAGTCATGTCCTACCTATACAATGGTTGACATGCTCTCAAACTATATAACGTTTATTCCCAGGCACTATCTTTATATATTTATAGAAGTAGAGTGCATAGGTATTCAAAATGTTCTACATCTTTTGGCTCTTTCATGGGATTTCTTGCTCCAACAGTGCAAGGATAATATAGTGATCTATCCGTGTACTTTATTAAACTTAAGGGGATATATGTCAATGCAGATTTTCTAGTCTGAATTTGTTATGGCACCATGTTTTTGTCAACAACTATCTTCAACCCCTGATTGGCTCAGAACAGCGAGCTGCTCCTGTGTGGCAAACCCTGCTGCATACGCATGAGCTGCCATGTTGGCCTGAGAGGTTCCCCCATGGTAACAAAGTCAATTTGAGTGGAAACACAGTGACACAATAACCAGAAGATGTCCTGCAGAACATGAGAAGAAACACAGGTCACAGCCTCAGATATTATGCCTCACGTGCTTTACCATGTGACTCATCCGTCAAGACAGGCCTCCTTTATTATACTGAATGAGTGATGGACTAAAGAGTCAGTGTTTATCTTCATCTCTTATCTCTTCTCTGCCACTTTCCCCCCCTCTCACTTTCTCGTATGCCTCATTGCCCTAAAGCCCTTCACATGGGAAACAGGCGTGCAGACACTTGGAAACAAAAAGGAGAACAAAAAGGAGAAGGGCGGTAGAAAACTGCAACAACAAACACAATCCCTGTCAATACAAGCTCAATAGGGATGTGAACACCATGGAGGCTGAGAGAAGATATTGAGTGTGGGGTCTTTGATCCGGTCCGGTGTTAATATCAATAATATCTGCAGGCACTCCGGGGAGTCACATGAGTTTATTAAAAGGTGGTTCTGGAGAAGGTGATTGATTACTGAAGAACAGAGCCAATTTCCTTTGATACTAAATTACTGTTTTAAACAAAAATTATTTTAAAAAAATGGTAGATTCAGATGATGAATTGAGACAGCGATTGAAGAAAATGATTAGAAGAATAGCTGCAAAAACAAAATGCAGTCCAACAAACATGAAAACACACAGTTTCTAATGCGCCTGAATCTCAGTAGTCTGTGCCAGTGACCTACTTCCATTCACCCAGGGGCACCCAGACTCCCAAACTAGCCTTAATTACAGCAGTCCCCCTGCAGAAGGAGCAGAGCAGCCGATATCAGACTGGGGACGCTTACAGGAACTGGCTGGACTATTCTGCTGCTCATTCAACATGGAGATTATTGATGGGATGAGGAGCCTGGAAGCCCTCATCTCTCTGATGAGTGTATGTGTGTGATTGCACATGTTCATATGCATATAAAAGTATTTCAAAATACCATCATTAAATAACCAGTACTCGCTGTTTTTTTAAAGAAATGCAGTGAGAGACCGGGGGAAACAGACAAGTGTCACCCAAAGCAAACCTGTCCTGTCCTGTCCTCTACTCCTGAGGGTCTGAAAATAACCCTCCCCCCTCTCTGCAAAGATGTGTCATCTCACATTCAATATCCACAAAACCCAGGCACAATTTCAATTTTACCAAAGATCCCATTTTAACTCAATGAAAGCCATGAACGTACACAAAAATTAAAAATGCATTCATGAACATGTGAACGCATGAATATCTTAGCAGCCTCGACATTTGATTTGTGGATGATTCACCACGGACAACATTGCTGTTCATCCAATCTCATTCCCTTCATCCGAACAACACCAAAGCTCCTGTAGCTCAGGGGCCTGACAGCATTTAATTAATGCAGAGTGACAAGCGCAAGATTGACATTAACAACAGCTATTAACTGAGCCCCATGGTGGCCCTTTGGCAACTGGCAAAAATGCATCTGAACAGAGAACAGTGTTTTGACCGCTTTCTGTCTGCACTTGTATATAAAAACAGTAAAGCATGAGGTTAGCAAAGTAGCTCTAAGCCATATTTTTGTAAGAAGCTGACAGTGTTTCTGTTGCCTCGATTTTTTGTTGATTGTTTTGCGTCACGGCTCCTACTTTTTCCATATGTAAATGCTTTTTGTATTGTAACAGCACGGCTTTCATTTGGTCTGAGACGGCCCATCCATCATGTCTGCCTCTGATTATATAACCCTTGATATTTAGTTGATGTGGTCATTGTTAAAGCGATGAAAACTGTTATTTACAGATTAGGAAGAGACAGAGAGCGATGGGATGGTGGGACTTAGAGCAGAGTTTGCCGAGTGAAAGAGGGGATTAACGGAGAGGCCTATTTCAGGGCTAAAATGCATAAAAACCCTGACAACGTCAACATCCCTGACCACACATGACATGTGATGCATTTCCTGTGGTGGATCTGAGGAGGTGCTTTAGTAGCTCAGCTGACCTCATTTCCTGTGACACTAAAACCACCACAGAGTCACACCAGGGTAGAGAGCGCCAATGGGCCATAAAGGAACAGACTAGAAGTTCATCCTAACCTCATGACTCATGTAGGTCTCTGCTAACATCCTTTTAAAATCAAATAATCAGGGGGTAACACCAGACTGACAGAGATAAGAAACATAAGGGATAAACACAGAGGCTATGAACCCCACTTTAAATCCTAGTTTAAGATATCGTAAGAGGATGGGTGTATGAGTGGATTACCGGCTTCACACAGGTACAGGAATGCAACCATGTGTGTGAAAATGTTGCCAAATGTGACTGAAACCCTATAAAAACAAAACAAGAGGGGTTCTGCCAGCCAGAGCCTTGAGCATAAACTGAAGGATTTCATATGTGTGTGTGTGTGTGTGTATGTGTGTGTGTGTGTGTGTGTGTGTGTGTGTGTGTGTGTGTGTGTGTGCCAGATGGTGAACCCACAGCCTGTCTCCTCCACAGCCGTGAAAAGAGAGGGATCAGCGGCATTTTGACAGGCTAACATGAAAGCGTCACCGTAAACAGTGAGTGGGGGAGTGATGCATCCAGATCATCCCGCTGAAACCTCACTCACCAACACTGAAAAACATTAAAAAAAAACAATCCTGCAAGAGTTTATTCTGAATTGTATGCTTGGTTCAACTCTTCCCCAGGTTGAGCCACAGTACAAAATGCAGAGCAAGAGAAGGAGACAAGGTCATCTCCTTCAACCTCTGCTCTTTAGCATGTAAAAAGCATGAGTCACTGAATCGATAATCATGACCGTATGTTTATATCAGCTTGTAGAAACGCTTGGTCAGCTACACAGAATGGCTTTTCTGACCACAAAATGTACACTACTAGGGTACAATCAATTTCTTCACCAAGAAACTGTGTTGCAGTATTGCTATTACTGCTTAGTGATGGCTGTCAGAGGGGGTAATCCATCCTAAGAGAGCATTTGCGATGGACTTATTCAATTTTACATCTAATCATCTTTTAGATTTCTTGCTACTTGAAATTCGAAAACGGAGCAACCATGAAACCCTCGGGGAGATTCAGTCTAGACTCCTGAACATGAACAAAACAAGCAGCCTAAGGAGAAGACCACTGAACATCTTGCTTGTAAACAGTTCCAAGACAGACTTTCCAATCATTTGTCAAATAAAATATAAAATGTAGATGTTTATTCTAATGATTTTATATTATAGCCATCCATAGTAGAGCTTTTACAAGCATAGAAGAGGACACTGAGTCAATGAGCAAATCGATTCAATCCAGGAGTCGACTGCTGCATTATAAGAGGTGCTTCTGCAATGCAGATGGCAGTTCTGTATACCATTACAGCAATCTATAGTGCATAGCAGAGGGCATTAAACTATCAAACTACATACTGTTCAAGCACCATACAAACATTATAGTGTCTTTACACTCAGATACACAAACACACACATCAACGTTCATACAAGCTATTATGCCAATTTAGCTACTCCTGCATAAGAGTTTCCAGTATTGACCCTCTCAGGTCTTCTGCAGCTGACATCTAAAAGGCTCTCTGAATAATTAATCAGATAGCTAAACTATAAGAAACAGGAAAATGAAGCTCCATCGTCCTGGAAAGTGGCCACGGTTACACCGATTTTTAAATCTGGGGATAAGGCAAAGATGTCCAATTACAGACCCATCAGCATCCTCCCCTGTGTCTCTGAGATAGCTGAGAAATGGGTGTCAAAACTAATCACCAAAACATTTAGATAAAGGTTTCGCTCCACTCCACCCAATGCGGTTTGGTTTTCGTGCTCACCACTCCACTGAGACAGCTAACTGTGTCTTTGTGGAAAAGGTTGAATGTATGTTGGACACGAGCCCATATGTACGTAGGTGCTGTCTTCCTTGATCTCAGGAAGGCCTTTGACACTGTTGACCACCAAGTGCTCCTTACAAAGCTGACATATTTCGATTTTTCGGCAGATTCAATACAATGGGTTAAGTCTTACTTATCGAACAGTACATTACATTAATGACTTGCCTAATGTATGTCCTGATTTGAATGTACAAATATATGCCGATGTTAATGTAATGTACTGTTCGATAAGTAAGACTTAACCCATTGTATTGAATNCAGATTTAGCTTTCAGCTAATTTCCATCCGCAGTCCCTCACATGAAACATTTAAGAAATGTACATTTTACAAACATTGTAAAAACAAAATACATATTATGCAAAAAGTGCAAGAGAGCAAGAGCAGCATACACAAGTATTTATGACATGGTAATACAATATAGCAGCAATGACATGTAAAGTGCAAGAGAAGATACAAGAGCTACATAAAGTGCAAGAGGAGTTACCCCTGTGTTAAAGTGTATTTAGCGGTGATTGCATGGATCTTTGTTTCTCAACTATTCTTTGAGTTGACCTTTGAAGCTATTGAGAGTGGGACAATCCCGTATCTCAGTTGGGAGGCTATTCCACAATGAGCTGCCTTTAATGGAGAGGACATTTTGTCCAAAAGTGGTCCGTCTACGGTGGACTTCAAAGTCTCCTCTGGTTTCTGACCTAGTGCAGCGTCCAGTGTGTTTTTTTTGTGTGGATGAATTCCCCTAAGGGAGGAAGGGGGGGGGACAGGCCATGTAAACAAATACTAAAACACATACTTTTAAAAGACTTAAAACTCAAGACATTGTGTTTTTCAAGGATGGTACAGTGGTGATATGAATTTGGCTTTCTGTCAAACACCTTGATAGCTCTCTTGTACAGCTGTTCTATGGGTTTGTGGCACAAGCAAACAACCAGTTTGTCAAACAGTATTCAATGTGGGATATAATCATACAGTGGAGGTATGACTTTGCAGCATTGACAGTTAAGAAAGGTCTGATTTGTTTAACATGCTGCAAGTTGAATTCAATGGTATTGGATACTTGATATGTTTCTTAAAATTCCAGTTTGAGTCCATTATGACTCCAAGATACTTGAAGTGGGGGACTAGTTCTAATTCCGCTCCGTTTAAAAACACATTGGACCCTTCGATTTTGACTGGTCGTTTACTGAACATCATGCACTGAACATCATGCATACTGTTTTTTTTGCATTTAACTGTAAGCAAATGTTGTTCAGTCAGTCAGTGTTGAACCTTGTCCAAAGGATGAGATTATTTCAGTCTTTTTGCCATGTACAAAGATGACCGCATCATCGGCATACATTTGCACATTCAACTCAGGACATACATTAGGCAAGTCATGAATGTACAGAGAAAACAGTAATGGTCCAAGAATGGAACCTTGTGGAACCCCAACAGGGTTCACAAGGTAGGGGGATTTGGCACCGTTGACCAAAACACACTGTTTTCTGTTCGATAAGTAAGACTNAAGCTAAATCTGGCACTGTTACGCTTGACACATTTGAATGTTTTAAGTGTTCATTACAGTGCATTGTCCCCGCGAAATAAACGATGAAATAAAAGAAACATGCTAATGCTAACCGGAAATGAAGGATTTTCATAATAAACGTTTTAAGTTAAAAGTGTGTGTGAACTTCCGATTTTTCAGAATAAAACAGCTTTAATTATAAGAATATATTTAATCTAAATTACGCCATATAAACATTGATTTTAATTTCTTAAAGTCTGCAGACTCATGTGAAACATCCGCCCCGCCCATCACCAGGCAGCAGACAAGCCAACACACCAGGTTTTTAACCAATCATGACGTATACAACACTCGAATCAGTGAAGTCAGTTTATATTCAGTCTAAGTGTTATTTCCAGACACACTTTCAAACAACGCCTCTAAATGTTCATTACCCCCGCTGTGCCTGTGAAGATTAGAAACCACACAATAGTCTGTTTAAACAAAAGAGCTCGCACAATGAAATTCATCTCAGTCAGATCAGATGAGTACAGAACTTGGGGCTTGAAATTCTCGCGGCGTCTTCTCACTGATTGGATGAAGAATTGCTGTCGGATCCCATTAAGATCCAAGACCATTACAGATTTGCACAAATGTCTGGAGCAGAATCATGCTAAAAATGCCCCGATTGTCTTGTTTTATAGATTTAATTACAAGTTGGATCAACGGCAAGAAGCAAATTGGGAATTTGTCCCATATTAGCCCTTTGACAATACCACATTTGATTAGCCCAGTTTAAAGTTCCTTACTGAGGTCACTCAGACCAATCTAATTTGGGATGGCAGATATTTTGGGATACTAAATGTTGTTATTATTTTGCCATTAGGACTGCTTGCTGCTGCAATGCTTTCTCAACCCGGCGACTTTCAGAGATATAGTGTCCAAGGTTGATCAAGACATCAACTGGCTTATGTGTATATATTATTATTATTATTATTATTATTATATATGTGGTGGTTATAACGCTCCTCTATGAAGAGTATAATGAGCCAACGCAGAGGTTTCTTTTGTGGGCCACAAGGGCTTTTATTAAAGAGACACAGTTGAAATTGGGAGACAGAACTATGACAATGTATGTCATTAAGTATGGTATTCATACTATGTTTTGCCTTTATTATTTCTTGTTGGCTGTTCTGTTTATCTTCTATGTTGAAAAAGAGAAGCATGATTTCCACCCCAAAGAAGCCTGTACTATTGCTTACACTTGTATGCTTCTTCTCAATACAAATATTTGAAAAGAAAATGGGAGACAGAGGGGATTACACTCCTAAAAGCTCCCAGGCCGGAGCATTCAAACCGGTATCTTGAGCACTGAGACTAAGCCCCCTTATGGGTCAGCCCCACAGAGGTTTCTTAGCAATTTTTTCATCCTTTACATAACACTAAAACAAGTGCAGCTGTAACGAGCCACACTGCAATAATGTCCAGACCACCAAAAAGCTATCCTGTTGGCCAGCTGCACACCTGCATTACTTTGGGACTCATGTTGATGCTTGCTCATGCTGAAGCAGGGCCGCTTTCCTTCCACATGGTGTACCCTACCATGAGGATTGTATGAGCGTGAGTGCGTTTAATCAGCAGAAAGAGATGGATTTGGACTCAGTAATCAGGAAACGGCTCAGAACACTTCATTGTAATTGGTTATGACTGCTAGACAAGGGTAAGTTACAAACAGGCAGGCAGGGATATTTTTAGCTCCTCCTGACCACATACCAACAGAAAGTCAAGAGGGGGGGGGGCTGGATTAAACAAGGCTTGTGGTCTCTCCTGACTTCATCTGATTACATTATGTAAAACAGCACATCCTGAGTTCAAAGAGCAAAGAAACAAAAGCAGATCAGACTCAGGAATGACTAATGGAAAAGCCATGAGCGCTGTAACCAAGACATTAATGTTACCATGTGGCCATAAACACACACACACACACACACACTCACCTTCTGTAGACTGGTGGGATTTAGCTGGGTTTTGTCTATAATCTTCACCGCCACCTAAAGAGAGAAAAGACAGGAGGACAAAGACAGAAGAAGAAAGGAAGAGGGACAGAGAGAGACAAACATGTCAACATTTTGTTTGTTTTTTATGTTTGGGTTGTACGGTGAAAGTTTGCTTTGAAATGAACTGTCCTCATTATTTCACTATTCAGCAGGGAGGCTGCTTCTTCAAAACATTTCACAGCTGAAGCTGTTTTATTCTGAATACACCTCAAAGCTCTTCTAATCAGTACATTGTAAATACATTAAAGCTTTTATTGGCCGACATAAAATAACAGATGTATTTGTTGATAAGGCATGATACATTGATGTGCAACTGAACATGTTTTCATTTCAATCTGCAGCTTGAGTTCTGAATAATCAACTGATCATTTGGTCTATAAAATGTTAGGAAATGGTGTAAAATGTCAGTCCAAGTTTCATAAATTCCAAGTTTGGGTCCTCAAAATGTCTTGTTGTGTCAGTCCAAACACAAAGACATTCAGTTTAATAAGATATAAAACAAAGAAAAGCAAGATATATCCATATCTTAGGGACAAACAAAGCATGTTTTGCTCTTTTTGCATGAAGAATGAACTAAATGCTTCATAATCGAATATCAAAAAAAGTTGTTGATTATTTTCAGTGTTATTCAGATCAGATCAGAATACCTTTATTCATCGCACAGAGAAATGTGACATTGTTACAGCCAGTAAAGAGCCAAAGATAGCTTAATATAAATGAAGAATCGTGCATACGACTATTAAAGATATTATGAGTGTAGTCTTTGCAGCTCGGACTAAACAAATGAATCCACAGGCAGTCCTTCTAAGTGTCCCTGCAGTCAGGCCCGTATTACTGCATATAACTCTGCAGGTCGGTGATCTACTGAACAAGACAGATCTTGCTAGGCAGCAGTCTGAACATCCATCTCTGTAATCACCCCAAAGTGCACACTGACACAGAGCTGCTCCCTTCACTTTCTGAGAGCTCAGCAGCTTTCACAGAGCAACTGGCTGCAGAACCACCAGAAGCCCATGTATTATGCCGATAAGTGATTGACAGAGCAGTTTTAAAATATAACTGTATTACACTTAAAAAATACATACAGTCTTTTTTGTTGCACAAAATGATTCAAAAATAATTAAACAGACTTAAGAATGGCTGACTAAATACAAATGTCTCCAGTTTTCGGTCCAACCAAAAGGCACTAACCACAAGATTTTCTCAGCAGTGCTGAAGAGAGCGGAGGCTTTAAGAAAAGCCCACTCAACCCACTTTGGAGCTGCTTTGGCCTAGAGGGGAGTTTAGACTCTTCAGCTGTTTCCTTTCGGACCATTTCACAAAGTAAAAACATTTAAATGTGTTGATGTGTATTCTCTGTTGCAGTGTTTGTTAATGTCAGTAGAAATAAACTCAGATTAAAGTTGGTTCAATTAATTTGTATGAACTGGTCTCCATAATAATTCTAACCATAGGCATAGTCAAAGGCACCATGTGGCTTTGCAAGTAGTAGCCATGCTAGTAGGAGTGCTTTGAGCTAAATGCTTACTTCAGCATGCCAACATCATACTCCTATCAATCAGAATGCTAACCAGGTATAAGGTGAGTAAGTGTCAGCGTGGCACATAATTCAAGGCTTGCAGAACCAGCAGGTTATAACATGATCATTTATTATATTAAAATTCCCTGTGGACTTATATTGATGACTACAGCTGTGAGAAAGGACTCCTGAGCAAAGCTTAAAGATTTGATCTCCTATATGATGTACTGACTACAACACGAGAACCGACTGATATTTATATTAAATCCTCACTGAGGTCACTCTACTCAGTAAAAAGTAAAGTACATCATTTTGTAATAACAGCAAGTATAAAATAATTCAGGCTTACATATCATTGGGAAGATAACAAATACCAAGTCTTTGAAGGGATGTATAGATATTTTTCTTCTAAGCTGAATCAGGAGCCACTGCAACACTGACTGCTGCTTTATATATATTTTTCAAACAGTACATAGTTAAACTATCAAGAGTCCAGACATGAGTATAGTTAGCTCATTCTGTCTTTGTCGCCCTGTATGTTTAAATGTTCACTAAGATTCTTACGCACTGACCTCTCATAAGTAGAGCGGAAGGGGAGAAATTATATCATAGCAGCATTAATGTGACTCCAGCCTTATGAGAGTTTAATAGCATGCTTCAGTGGACGCAGACTCTGGCTCTAATCCCAAGCTGTTATAGGGAACCAACCCTTACCCATGAAGCAAATACTGAGTCACGACAGAGAGAGTGCAGAGTATTCTGACCAAACAGGGTTTCCCTAAGACCTACAAATCAAGGTGCATTTCATTTAAACTCAACTCAACTCCATACAGAAAGCAGTGTGGTAGTTGTGAAATAAATAGAGTCTAGCAGTTTGAAAAGAGAGCAGAGACTGCAGAGAGCTCACTGTGTGTAGACAGACACGCAGCAACACACATGTGGGGTCTATTTGCAGCCTGTCTCAGGTGGGCAGGTGCACAGAAAGACCTCCATCCTCTCCTCTGTGCTTCTTCCCGTCATGGACAGAACTCAGGTGGAGGTTTGCATGTGTGTGTATGTGTGTACATGTGTGTGTTTTCATGTAAGCCTGCAGGTGTCGAAGCTGTTCTCGTGTGTGACTGTTAACCTTACAATATTCCCTTTGCGTGAGTCAAAGATGTTAATTTCCTTTACGCTACGCTGTAACAATATTTCCCTTTTTAGTTTTGGATTGATTTGATGAACGAGCGGATGGCATCAGATCACATGTCAGTGTGTGTTTTCAGTCCATTAGATTGAAGGGTGAATAATTAAGTCGGACAGTGACAGAAGGGCAAACGAACATCACTGTTAATTATTCAGCGCGTTCAAAACACATCGCCCATATGGTCTTCACCGTATGCAGGACGTGTGATCGTGGGCATTGTAAACACGTACATGTGAATGTTAAACCAGAGGACACGGAAGGGAAACTTAGTCATATCGCATCACTTCTGTGCTGAAGAGCTTTCGTGTTCACACACATTTATTTCCCCCTGAGCTCTTTTTACACAACCACAGGGTCATGATCTCTGTGAGCTAAAAGGAACTAGTGCAGCAGGGAATAAGGATGTATCTCATACATACAGAAGAGAAAGGCTTTGCTGTTGCTAGAGAATGAGAATACACAAAGTCTACATTATGTACATACTATTATTTTATTGTCAAATGTATTTCTTAGCAAGTATGCTTTCGAGTTGTCTGTCCATCCCATTCTTGATACAGTATCTTATGATATCTGAGAAACAAAAAGGAGTTTGATCATTTTGCAAAAAAGCGTACATTCCGAATCACAAGCTGCCGCCCAAATAAACAAATATTATTTTCGAAAACTGATTTACAAAACGCTATGACAAATGTATGCAATATCAAGTAGCAACATACATTTTTTTCCAATAAATAATTAAAACAACATTTGATAAAATTAGATGAGGACTAGGACCCCATTTACACGCAAACGAAACGCAAACGAACCGAATATGATACAAAAAAAGTCTTCCGTTCACAAGAGACCGCTCGAAAGCGCTGGAGACGTTGTAGTACATTATGCCAGGCCTGTAAGAGGCGCTGTACTTCTGCTACAAAATAGCAGCAGCGAAGAAGACACCCGAGCATGGTTGCCCTTCTGTTTATGCCCCGTGGTGGATTTAGCAACATGTAGTTCATGTAGTTCTCCATGTCCACTTGTTGCTGAAGGTTGTGGTAGAGGAGCTGTAGATGTTGCACTAACATATGTAGCATGGTCAGTAGCAGTAGCACTAGCAGTAGCTACTGACCATGCTACAGCAGTGAGCAGCAGAGGTGGGGAGAGGCGGGGCTATGGCTTCATCGTTATCAGGAAATGATCGTATAGGACGTACACACTGAGCCGTTTGGCCCCCCAGAGCGTTCCGTTTGTAAATCTATCCACCTTGTCTATCGTTTGCGGGGTCCGTTTCCGCCTTTCCGTTACGGCCTCGTGTGAACGAACGGGCTATACGAAAGAGAAAAGTAGCAGATACAACCGTTTGCGTTCTCGTGTAAACAGCACCTAGGTTATATCCTTACAATACAATTTGAATTACTGTTTTTATTCAAGTGATGAATAATAATGTATCATCACTCCTCTCTAGTGGGTTGGAGATGAGCGCATATGGTTCAGGCAAATGTTTCGATGCAGCTGGGTTAGTGTGTGTGTGTGTGTGTGTGTGTGTGTGTGTGTGTGTGTGTGTGTGTGTGTGTGTGTGTGTGTGTGTGTGTGTGTGCATCCTGTAGTCACTCTTCAGCAGATAGACCACACTGTCACCTAGAAGTGACAGCTGCGCTGTCTTCACAGATCTCTTTTTGAGGTTTTTCTACAGTGGAAAAACTTTTCTTTTAGTTTTAGCTTCCAGAGAATGTTTGTTGTTAAGAGGCTTCCTGGGCTAAAGCTCAGATAGACATCGGTTTTAGTGCGTTATTTTCTTTCCACCTGTTCTCTCACTCTGATCCATGTCTTTGCATTCTGATGAGCCAGCAAGGGCACTCAGGCACACAAAGCAGCGGCTGACCTTCTCAGCAAACAGTGGGTAGCATACCCAATATGCCTGTTTAACATTAGCATTAAAAGGACACAGAATGGATTAAACTGCCATTGATCTGACCTGGGAACATGTTCCTGCTCTCCATACTCTGATACGACCAAGAAATTAATTAAACTCAGAGGTTTAAGGAAGCAGGTGGGTAAAAAACAGACATGAGAGGATAACTGAGGTGGATCTGTCTGGGCCTGCTGAGTGAAAGACAGAGAACAGATCTCAGGTCATTGTTTTCTCCTTAGGGAAACGGGAGCTTTAATTACAGACACACCAAAGCAGGATGTCTATCACTCTGACAGGTCATCAGTGTATGGCCGTGTGAGTGTGTGTGAGAGACAGAAAGAGAGAGAACTTGACCTGACCTGACTGGGGGAACTAACATGGTCGAGTACAATTTTCAATATATTTTCAAGAGATCATACATTCCTCCTAAGAGTCGGATCAAGCCAAAAAACTGGCTTTTACTTGGATCGAAGATACGTATCAGAAAAAAACACTGTCTCTGAAAAATAAATATACCTTTATCTTTCTAACACTTTGGTTTCCCTTGTGAATGTGTAAAACTGCAGCTCAAATGAGAAAGCAGACAAGAGATGACCTCAATAACACTTTTTCAATAAGCTTTCTTACATTGTTATCAGAAATACAATCGTGCCAAAAATTCACTTGTTCTCAGATTTGGTTTCATGGTCTTTCTTGTTAGTAATTCCAATATCTTAAAATCTGTTGGTCAACTCGGGCTATTGGATGTTGAGATGGACACTTTTGACAATTTTCTGACTATTACTATTGATTAATCGAGAAAACAATATCGATATTAACCAATAACGAAAGTAATGGTAAGCCGAAGTCCTAATAGTTAGCGTGTAGCAAAAAAAGACTGAGCCTGACAGTAGATTTTGGGATGAACAATGTTTTGTATACAGACAAAAATGATATCCCTAAATGATTTATTAACCACAAAAGGAATTTTGTCTCACCTCTCGTCCAGTCAGGACATGTCTTGCTAGCTTCACCTTGGCGAAATTCCCCTTCCCAATAGTCTTGAGGAGGCGGTAATTGCCAACATGGGGGTGCTCCTCCGTGGAGGTAAAAGAGTTGCGGCATCTCGGCAGACTGTGGCGACTCGCAGATTTTGTTGGCGGGACTGGGGGTTCAACAAAGCCGTCCACCGACGAGTGCTGCAGGAGAAAGTCACACAAGTCGAGATCAGAAACATTCTCATTCCATGACTTCAACTTTGGAGATTTTGTACATATATCATTTCTACACATTTCTCAGTGAGAGACTTAGAAATACCAAAAAGGAAATGTTCTCTTGCTACATTTGCTGCACACATAACAACGCAGTAGCATGCTGCAGTGGAGAATGATGTGTGTGCCAAAGGTGGTATATTAGCTGTTCAAACACAGATGAACCCTTCAACCTTGATCCAGATTCAAGTTGGCGATCCTTTATTTGACATTTGCATGGGTGTGTGAGCATATATATACTGTACATTTACATGCAAAACACACAGTAGTACAATGTATGCAAGACAAAGGGAAACTGTGTTGGGGAGAATCAGGTTCCCTTCTTCTCTCTGTGACACCTTAACCTCAAAATACTTGATCAGCCAAAGGACAAGATTCAACCCCAAAAGAAATGAAACTACTTCGACTTTGAGATTGACCTACTAAATGTTCAGGGTGAAGAGTTATAACTAACTACTAGCTCCACGGTCAAACCTGTTACCAACAAGTGTCCCTGTGAAATGACATGTGAAGGTGAATACGGAACAGCTTGCTATAAGGACGGCGCTGGCACAGTCTCTGCTGCTGTGTCTCCTCTCCTCCACGGCAGCTGCTGATGTCAGTCCAGGTCAGAGATCCCATGATCCTCTGCTCCTGAGCACCACGCCCAGCCAGAGAATAAAGCCTTGCTCTGGTTACCCATGCTCCCCTGCTCCCGTTTCAAAGGGGAAACGCTACACCCTGCAGGGTGAGCATCACCTTAGCTAGCAGAAGGGAGGGAAAGCTACGCTGCAGGATTCAAACACTCCCTCAGTGTCACAGTGTGTGTCTGTGTGTGTGTGCAGAGGGCAAGGAGAAATGATTAGATTAGATGCCAGTCAAAGTCAGCATTCTCGTTTCTAATGCACCAAAATCCTCTTGTAGGTTTCCATGGCAGAGTAGCTAGAAGTGTCTTTATTACATTTGCAGCTAGTAAATGTCCACATTAAAGTGCCTTAAGATCTTTCCTTTAACTTTTAAATCAGACCTATTATGAGGCTAGTTCATACTTCATGCAAGTTCATACACAAACTCACACTGGCTCCAAAATCTGTAAAATTGACAAAGGCTGATCTGGATAGGCAGCACTTGATTAACACACAAAGTTTGTTTCATTTAAATATCCATCAACTCCTAAGCACTGATGTTATTACTTATGGGAGTCCGTACACTAACAGAATAAACCACACCTGGGCAGACACACAAACATAAAAATAAGAAAGCCGGGAGAGAGCTTCTTCTATTTGCTGCACTTAAAGACACTCGTCTCTCTGAGTAATAAGCTGTTATGCAATGCAGTTCAGCTGCTAGTGGGCCCTTGGGCTGCATGATGAAGTCGAGCAGAGGCAGGCTTGCTGCTATGGAGGCAGGGACTTAATAGCAGCCTAGCAGTATATGTCTATGAAACCTAAAGCAGCATTACACAGTACATTAGCACTCATGTATTTCTGGATGTTGGCAAAGAATGAACAGATAGTTGATATAATTAGAGTTCATGTTATAACTTGCATTTCCCAATTTAAATATCTATAATATCACCTGAAGATGATTCATACAGATAGTCTAAAAAAGGAGATCCAAAATAGAGCCCTATTTTTATTACCTAGGAATAACTTTTAAAAGACTGCCTCTAGCTGTTTCCACTGCTTGTAAAACAATACAATAATATAAGGAGGCTTTAGTGTGTGCCTAGTCTTGTTTCCAGGAAAATCAGACAAATCTAGATATGTCAGAGTCTGTCAGCATTCACACAACAGCCCTCATTTGCACTGATCTCAAAAGATGTGTGCTATTATGCTGTGCTTTGTCAGAGTGAGCTGCAGGGTGGCCGTTCAGAAAAATTCCTTCACACAATGCATGATAAATCTCCAGCCATTTATTTAGCCTGTGAATAAATATATGTCTGTATCAGTGTCGTGGTAGCAGAATTGTGAATAATACCACGCTCCCTCCTCCTCTTCCTCCCTCATCTTCAGCGTGCAGTTACAACAAGGCCCAATAGGTGATGGATGTCACATTGCGATGCTACCAAGCGCTGCCATTGAAAAGTAGGGCAACATCCTCCCCCACCCTCCCTAAATATTGACGTTGTGGACTAGAAAATACCCCCAGTTGCACGCGTGGAGCAACACCATTTTTTCAACAGGCAACGTTATCATTCTCAACACTAACATTCAAGCTTCGCATGTATCATTAAAGCACAGCACACTGACGCAGTGCGTTGTTTAGGCTAGCTGTATTGTGTACAAGAACTGTGGCAGACATAATAAACCTGCAGCTTTCTGCTCGGTTATTCGTGGTTTGTGTTCCCTTCAGAAAGAATTAAGATAAATATAGTGCTCATTGGTCGAGTGTCTCTGCAGCCCTAGCTTCTGCAAGCACTGCCATAGCCCTGCACCTAGCAGTGCGCCAAAATAGCCAGTTAGCCAGGTCACATTATTCCCACCCCACCGACGGTATCGCACCGGTGTCCCCGGTTAACAGCACTTACGTTCTCGGTGTCCCGCTCGTTCACCGTGGGCAATGGCGTTCTGGTCGACATCGTGTGAGCTTCGCAGGCCGCTCAGCAGTGCAGCGGGCCGGGCAGAGCAGACACGGTCCGGCGGGGAGAGCGGTGCCTCCTCGGTCCCCTCTCTACATCCCCTGTAAACACCGCAAACAGCGGCCTGTTTACCGCAGCATAGCGCTAGCAGGGCCAAGGCGGCACGCCAGATATTCGTATGGGCTTTGTGCACTTCCCCTCAGGTAGGCTAGTGGCAGACAGAAAAGGGAGGAAAGAGAGAGAAAGAGAGGAGGGGGGTCGGCCAGGATGATGAGTTGCGAACAGCGAGGTCTGCGCAGCGCATCTCAAACCTCCCAACAGGAAGGATGGAGCTCGCTCTCTCGCTCGCTCGCTCTCTCTCTCTCTCTCTCTCTCTCTCTCTCTCTCTCTCTCTCTCTCTCTCTCTTACACACACACTCTCCCTTTGTCTCCTCTTTATAGCTCATTATTCAAGTCACCAGAAAACAGTTAAGCACAGTGTCCCTCTGATTTAACTGTAGGGCGTGTACAGATCGGTACAGATACAGAAATGTTGTATCATGCATGCTAGGGACAGATTAAGTTTTTTTTTAAGGTGGCTCAGTTATGGCTGGAATTATTTTAATAAATATTATTTTTGAATGCGTCAACTTATCCTTGTTGAACTTATTTTTTGGTTTACAGCTCAGTAATTTACTACTGCGTGTGGTGTGTATGCATAGACAATGTGGTCAACACTGTCCACAATGAGGCCTAGTTCAAGGGTGAGGCCTGTGTCACACTGCAAACTGGACAGACTTTGCCATCTGTTGGACAATTATATCATTACACCTCTCATTGTTTCTGTAATGCTATTTAAACAAATAAACATTTCTTTGTTTGTTAGTGAGCATGGAACAATTGTGCAATTTTATGCAGAGACAGATTTTCTGATTCTCGTCCATAAAATCACTTTATCTAGGCGTGGTGATGATGGTGATGATGATGATGTCGTGTGCATCCATGCAGTCTATGGTGCACACGCAGCCTTTGTGCCTGCACAGTTTGTCCACTAGGTGTCAGGCTGCACCTGCAGTATGTTGCACATCTGCAGTGTTGACATGTGGGGCCCAAACAAATAACACCATCTCTCATCTTTTCTTGCTTGATTTACCTTCATCTTTGATCCTCTGCCTCATGAGTCATGAAGGCTCTGACACTACATATTGTGAATAGTAACATGCAGTGCAACAGGAGTTAGTTTCCATTACTGAGTCTCTTACATGAGATGTCATGTCTTCTTTGGCTCTACATTAGTATCATGTAATTCAGGCAGACAGTTGCACCTTCCTGGGCATTACATGACTGATGGTTTGTCTCACACAGCAGAGAGGCCCGGCCATACAGTAACAATGGACACAGCATGACATTACGTGTCACAAAACCTGATGAATATAGGACCTGAAAGCCACTGAGGACATTAGGTCTATTTTTGTGGTTTTGAGGAATCTTTGGTTTATATTACACCAACCACAAACTCAGCACTGTAAGATCTGCTCAGAGAGCCACCATCCTGTTTCACGTCAGGTTAAAGTTCGTAGATAAACTTAATTTGAAATATGTTGTCTTATAATTGTTTTTATTGAGAGATAGCAGAAATAAATGCAAAGAGATAAGATGGGTGAAACAAAGCAAAAGGGGTCCAATGGTGAATCTTGGCGAGTAGATGGGCATTTTTGGAATTCTGCATCTGATCCCAGCATGGATCAGGTCCCAACATAGCAGCTCTTATCCTCTCTGAGCCCTGACAACTGGGAGCAGCTAAATTATCCAACAAGACACATCCTCTTACTAATAATACTTACATATTTGGCTGTGTTTTGCTATTATCTATTTTAGATTTGACAACATGTACCCTATTTTTAAGCAATATAATGAACTAAACAACATTTGTTTTCTACTTGGAAAGGTAAATTCAATCCAAAAACAATCAATGCAATTCATTTTTTACTTGTTGCATTGTATTGAATTGTTCAGTGCCCTCATCCTTAGCGCTAAAGCATTCAAAGAAAGACGTGTTCGTGTCTGGGATTTGCATTCTGTACCTGAGTTGCACTGCTGTGGAATGTAATGGGCACTGACACTGGTTTAATGAGTGCATGTACACCCAGGGCCAAATGCAATTACATGCTCTCACAGGCAACCATCAAAAAAGTGGCAGCTGTTAACCGCCATTCATCGCGGATGGTCATGCAGTTAACTGTATTTGCAGGACAGGGGTTGAGAGGAAAGAGTAGAAAGATAGAGGGGGGAGAGGATAAACTCATTATGAGACAGATAGTGGAGTAGCATCTGTCAGCACTGGCACTTTACCATGACTCCTTTTGCCTGACTCAGTTTCACCAGTGAAAGTCATGCCATGCTTTTCCAGTCAGTAACACTGTTGCACACATCCTGCAGGAGTGTGGGAAATACCACGAACAGCCCCTCCAGGAAGGAAGATGTTTTGTAGATTTTTAAATTCTCACATTCAGTGTGTGCCTCTTGTGTATTACCACTACATTTGAGTACAGACATAAACCTGTGAAAAATAATAACCTAGAGATGGTTGATGAGGTTGTTTAAGCCTTAATACTGTCCTGAGGGTTTATTTTTTCGATATCCTCAAAGACTCCCAAATGAAACAATTTATGTCCACTGCATGAAAAACAGTTTTTACAATATCTTCTATGCAGATGGTAAAATAATTACCTGTCCTGTGTCTTTGGGCAACACAAGCAATCCATTTGTTAATGTTAGATTAAGCCCATAATTTGAGCCCCAAAATTGACAATTTGTTAAAAACCCATACAGCACAACCAAATATATCATCTTTTGTATTTATCATCCAGCAGAGAGAATGTTTTCAGGTGGTTTGGAGAGTTTTGGAGGATTCTGGAAATATCTTCAGAACAGCCATATGGGTTTAATGACATTCCCGGTATGTATTTTTCAGAAAACTGATAGCTCAGTTCTGTCAATGAAGTTTAATGGTAATATGACAGACACAAAACTGAGGTTGCCTCAGTCGAGACTTATGGTCTAGTTTATTTGAAAGGAACTTATGCCAAAATGATTAAGTCCGGTTTTGATAAATACAGCCAAACTCTGAAGTCTGTATTTTAATGTCCTATAGCACACGTTGTAGGTCTAATAACCACTCGTCAATTTAAGCTAATATCATATTAGTATACTATTAAAAATAAAATAGTCATCAACAGACATTCCTTCTTTAGAAACCTGTTAACTGCTCACCTTACAAGGCAGAGCATGCACTCGGCTGTCTGCTCTGACAAGTCAATAAAACCCACTGGTATGCTGAACATTTTTGGAAGGCAAGATAGATATGAGGCTGCGTTGGAATTTGATCAGGCAGAGAGCCAGCCTCCTGTTCATTACAGAGCTTTCCAGCAGTAACACACCCTCCCGGTGAGCACACCTCAACCTGAAGAAAAGTATTACTGACTGGCACGTCAACAGCCCACGCCCACCCTTGGCCTCCCCTCCACCTGCCTGTCTTCATCGCTGTCACACATGCATGTACTCACACACGCTGCATTCAGTACACACACACACACACACACACACACACACACACACACACACACACACACACACACACACACACACACACACACACAAGGGATGTCAGGGGAAGTGGAAACTATGAAAAGCCCTGAAAATCCAGGGCAGATGTGAGCTGACAGGGCGAGAGAGATTGAAGTGGATTGGGAGCAATGGGTGTAAGTGAGAAGCTCAAAATTAAGCCTCAAAACTGTATCTTTTCAGCACATTTCTTTGGGTTGTTTTATGGGAGAGAGAGAATGGAAATGAAATACTAAAAATACTTAATTTTGTCTAACTCAGAGAGACTACAGGCTCTTGTCTATCTTGTGATTTTGAATCAGAATTAAAATTAGAATAAAAAAACGTTATAATGCCCATAACAGGAAACTTATAGTGTTATGTTGATTTTTTCATTGCTGGTATGAACAAGAGAAACTATGTCAGTGTCCATATTGGCTCCTGAATTTAAGGACAGACTTAGAATCCTATCCTTTAATGCGGCTTGGTAAGAAGGAAAATGTAGCATACTGTATGTGTAAGGAAGCCCCTCTTATGACCCTCCTTTGAGGATTATCTCCCTTTAACTGTTTCCTCCTTTACCTTGACTTTGAACAAATCAAGACTTTCTAGCCAAACCTCAAACCATTACTGGGGGCTTTATTAATTATGGATGATTTCAAGATTAGTAATAGATTGTTAAAAAGGAGGGCATGTTCTTTGCAAATGTGCTTAGTGGGTGTTAATTAAGTAGCCACTGTTTGAAGCATGGCCTGTGGGCCTTTTCCTTATCCTCACCCCCCCCCCCCCCCNCCCCCCCTTGCCACTAAGATCTATGTTTCTTTGCTCGTGTGTGCACACCCTGCACTATTACAGCAGCTCAAGCCTCCCCTGAATAAGAAAACACTTCTTCAGCTGCATTAACATGCTGCACTCCTGAAAGGTCCTCTTTTGATCGAGCAGCTAATGATTAACACAACACGGTGTAGCAAGCCCTTAGAGGAGATATATAAACCTTTCCCTTGATATGAACTTGTATCATAAAAAGCAATGCCACTTACGGTTACTGTACTTGGGGATAATTATCATCCTTGTATATCATGTTTTCCCTTGTAATTATGTCATAATTCAAAGGCTTCCCCGGCAAAACTAGAAACGGTCCGATACGTCACCATGTAACAAACTCTTCTCTGAGGAACGGGCCTATTAATTGTCAGGATATAATTACATTCACAACACCCAGAGGGCCCGTCTCGTTTAGTCATCTCAGAGTTACTGCTCCAAACTATAATTAGAGAATGTAATCACACAGGTATGGACCTCCAGGATTTATTTTTTCAGCCCGACTGAAGGCTGATTGAAATGACATCTGTGGTTGGGTACCAGGCAGGGAGTGTTTACGATCTGGCACGTGTTCAACAGCCACATGTGGTGGCACCGGGCAGCCATACCATACCTGCAGAGTTCACAATTTACATACACAAACACACTCCCATGGACGGTTGGTCCTGCTAATTTGTTTGACGTGTGTATATTCGTGTTACCTTGAGCGATTTCTTGAGTGGCATGCGCGCGTGTATGTGTGTGTGTGTGTGTGTGTGTGTGTGTGTGTGAGAGTGTGTCTCCCTGTGAATGCCCCTGTGTGGTTATGCCACCATAGTGTGGCAGCGTTTGCCAGTGTTAACAAGTGACTTCATCTTATAATATCTTTCCGATCTCAGATGCCATCCAATAAACGACTAATTTCTCACCTCTGGGTGCACTCTCTCTTGCCGTGAAAACACCTCTTACCTCTCTCCCTGACACCCACTCTGAAAGACCTCAAGACGGGGAAACATTTAGCAACTGCACGCTATGAAGTGATTGTGAGTGATCTCCCAGTTAAAAGTGATTAATCTCTTGAGTTTCAACAACATTTGTTTGATGTGGGCCCTGGGGTTAAACCTGGATAAGTGTGAGGCCAGTGGATGTCTAAATTAATGTGGTGTTGCTGCACTGTAAAGCCTGAAACCATTCAATTCCTATCTCATATTTTCCTGTCTGTTTTAAGTCACACTAGTTGCATGGCTCTAGTGATGGCAATCTGTGCAAGGTTTGAGTGGCTCTTTAAAATAATATTGGTTTGTTTTTACAAAGTAAAACATAAAATATGTCATCTTCCTGACATGACTCCAAGCTCTCTGGCAATTATTTGTTGTAAACTGAACTAAAGGCACATCTGTTTACTGTATGCACCACAGAGAAAACACAAAATGTAAACTAAAATATAAAGATATCTTAAAGTGGACCTATTATGCTATATTGGAAAAATATATTGTAGGGTCATACAAAACATGTCTGTGAAGTTTTTTGCTTAAAATACCAAACAGTTCACCCATTGTAGCCATGCCTCATAGGCTCCTACTGCTCAGACCCCTCTTTTGCAACCCTGTTAGAGAAATGCGGATTTTGGGTCCTTAGCTTGAAAAAAAAAAAGGAGGCGGAGCTAATGCCTGATCAGAATTCTACCGGAGATAAAGTTAAATTCGGTTGTGATAAAACGCCATCCTGTTCTAAACCACATCAAAGATTATTTCTGAAATAATATGGAGCTCAAATGCTTTTTCTCTTGTGGGTTTATCACAAGGTGAGTTCCTTTTTTTATTTCCTGCTTTTTCAACACATGTGCTCTACAGTACAGGTTAGCTCTGAGTGTTAGCGAGGCTTGCTAATGTACAGAAAGAAGAGATTACGTCCAAAACACGTCAGGCATTGTTTCTGATAGCAATTTTCTGTGCGATTTGACGTCAGATCGGCAGCGAATCTGTATCCACTCGTTGTACTCCTGTTTTTAAAAGATTTGGGTACTGAGGAAAAGAGAGAGGGTTTTATTTTCTGACGCTGCGTGAGTCCCCCGATGAACCGGGGACACATTTATGTATAAAAGACATCACAAAGTGCGTTTTGCATGATAGGTACCCTTTAAGTAAAGTATTTAATAAATACCTAATATTGAGGCTGGATCACATTGTATAGCAAATCAAATAATCCTCAATTAAGTTACTACAATAATTTTACTGAGAAATAATTTGAATCCTAATTAGTGAATCAGGCCCTGGAAGTAATATTATCTATGTATTGGAAATGCATGTATACCGTCATTTTCTCTAACTGGTATAACAAAACTGAAACATGTCCACTTGCTTTTTGGAAATGTTGACTGTGTAAATTAATGACTGTTTAATATTAACAGCTTTCTGAGATCTGAACCCAAACATGTTCAGAGTATAAAACAGTAAAAAAAAAGAGAGGACAGCTATTGCATCACTGGGATACTGTAGTGAGGAGAGCATCGAGGGTAACAAACATCCAATTTACAGAACTTTTTTTCATTTTTTCATCCCTGTGATCTACATCCAATGTCTGGCTTTGATCTATTTCATAAATCTAACCGTGATTAATGAAATGTCTAGCTATATGCTGGGAGATTAAGTTAATTATCCTCCGTTACCCTGAGTGGAATATTAATCAAGAACATGAAAAAGTTGCTCTTCTTTGGGAGTTCAGCACATGGTTGAGTCACAGAAAAAGTGGGTGAGCAATGTTTTCTCCTGGGGGTTGAATCATGCACGAACAGCAAAACACAGAGCTCCAATGAGCGACGAGCTGAAGATGGGGTTAGGGGAGCAATGACACATCGTGTATCATTTTACACGTCCCAACGCTGCTGACTAAATCTCTTAGACAGAAGAATGATTGAGTAACAACTTACCATTAAACCCCTCCCAACCATTTCACATCTAAATATGTTGTGTGTATATGTGTGTGTGCAGGATTCACATTTGTCCCTCAGCACACATTGACTCAACATACTATATTACTACATCCCCGCTGGAGCTCTTTAAATAAGATAGATATGATGGCTAGGGCATCATGTTCACTGCATTCATCATTGTTATATCCAGATGAAATCATCCTCACGTTTTCCCAAAAGCATTGGAAGAGCAGCGGAGCATATCACACAACCGCTGCATTTTCCATTATACTGTATATGATGTCAGATGTTGTTCACTGTGTTGCAATAACAGTGCAGAGCAGCTTTGTTTTCACACATTTGTTGTTTCTCTCTTTAGTTGTTAGATACAACAAAACAAAACAGAACAACCTAGCCCCATTTATCCATCATATTTTATTCAACAATATAACTTTTGCTCTTCAGAGTAGAATCAATATAAGATACATATGACAAAATATATTTTAAATAGAAGAGAAAATCATTAAGGCATTTCAATGAAGGAAGTCTTAACAGCATAAATGATACGATTAGTGTTACACATTTTTTACTGTATACCTCTAAGGCACTATGGCATTATTGCTGCTGGAACCACATAAAGACAGATCACTTTCTACACTTGAAGTGGTGACAACATGTTGGTTTTTAATGTGGTTTTCAGTGCTGTGTTTCTACAGTGTACAGTGTTTCAGCAATAAACCACAGCAGACCCGCGGAGTCACGAAAGGCAAAGCAGGTAGTGAAAGATTTCTCATTCTGCCAAAAGTGTGGTGACATTGTATTAACACTTTAATAATCCCCTGTGTCACACTATAGGGCAAAGCACTGTAATTATGTGTATCACGCAAGCCAGCCTGGTGCCAGTGTGTGACTCCATGACTGGGACCGACATAAGAAAGCTCAGCTGTTCCTCAGGAGAATCGCCGTGGCACCAGTGAGCGGTCACTTGGCCGAGGTGTGTTATGAAAGTTGTCATTTCCTGTGCGTGTTCTCGAGTTCAAAGAGAAATCTCTGTTATTGCCTGTCTAACTGAGGTCTGTGGGGATGGCATCACAGAAACGCATAAACACATCAACCAAACCTGGGGGCAGAGAACAAGCTCTTTCTCACTATTTCCCTTTATCTCCCTCTGTGTTTCACACTTTCACTTGCTTGCATGCATACAAAAAGCCAGCCAGCCACACACACACACACTCACACACAATCACACACAGATTTGTAACTTCAATATGTACATGACTTTACTCCTGTGAGTAAAGTCCACGTGCATCAAGCCTGTTTAAATGCGAAGTTTAGTACTCTCTCAAATAACAGGCACATTCCCTTCCTTTACACTTCTGAACTGTTCTGGACTTCTCTGGAAATTATTACTCATGAGTAAAACTATACAAAAACTTGCAGGAACAGTGTGGCGCAGCAGCACTAACCCCTACTACATGCATAAACAGAAGTTGTGATTTACAAGCTCCGTCATTTATTTGTATATAAAAAGCTGCTCATATTGGGTATTTGTCATGTACATTTATATAGAAAATGTGCTTTTTCTCTCTTTCATATGACATAGCCTTTCACGGATGCACACACAGGTTATTGAAAGCAAATGTGGTCTGAAACAAAGTGATTAATGTAGGTACGGCTGCATAAATACTCATCAGTTACAAATTGTGTCCACTAGGCCCCTTTTCCTGATTGCCACGGCTCTGTTTATTATTCTGGAAGGAGGGGAAGTAAATTAGATCCAGCATCTTATCTTTCTTAAATCCACCTTAGGCACAAAAACTTAAAAATGGTTCAACTCTAAAGATGAAAAATATATAAATTGTGAAGTGCTTTTGTTGAACCACAGTGCTTAATTCCTTAGAACACATTGAGAGAAAAGGTGCCCAGTGGTCAAATCACAGCATGGGCTGTCAAAAGCAAGCCTATTGGAAGTGCTGTACGAGTCTGGGGCAGCCTACGTTATTGTATTGTAAGAAAATGTATGTTATGCTGATACAGGCATCTGCTGTGTTACACTGCTATGTTAGCTAGACCAGGTGTGTGTGGGCTGCTAGGAATTGTGGTGCTCAGAAAGCGTATGGCCCGACTATGATGGTGAGCCGCAGCACAGAGATGGAGCGATAGTTCATGGGCAGATGGAGAGTGACCATCTCCAGGTCCACCACGTACTCCCTGGGGCCCGACAGAGACTTGGTTAGCACCAGCATGGCACTCACATTGCTGGAACGCTGCAAGAGATATGATAATTCAATAGGAATATAGGTTAATACCTATTTATCCCATATACTGTATGTACTTGTACATATATTTTTACTGATAAGCAAATGTGAACGTTCAAAAAAACTTATGGTAATCTAGCTAGACAGTTAACCTGCTATGCATCGGTATGTTATTGTAAGCATGTTAGCATGCTGTGTGTTAGCATTGAGGGTACAAGCTTTTTATACATCCATGACGTACGGACTAACTGTTGATTGTTTGTCTTGTTTGCATATAGTGACAAATGATATCTTGTTACAGCAAAACTGTTACTTCTGTGTTACATGGTTGATAAAATCAGTTTTGGAAATGTTTTGGAGGTGGAGTCAGGAAAAGGATAAAAGCGTCAGTAGGTGAGTAATGTTATTAACTTAGTTTTGAATTGCAGATATTGACAGCATCGTGACACTGATACAGTTGAGAATGTACTTTTGTCTCCCGTTACACTTCCCCCCAGCTTTTCATGTAACACAACAAAATGTTTACTTACCCTCAGGAAAAACTCTCCTGCCTCGTTCCCAGCTTTGATCCTGAAGGTGTTCTGTGTGTTTGAGTACATGTTGGTGGCCTGAATCTGGAAGATTTCTGCTGGTACGGTGCGCTCCGCCTGGATGCTCATGTATTTGTAGACAATTGACGGTGGGAGATTCAGGCACTCAGCCTGAGAGCGGCAGATACAGCGACTGCAAACACAAAACAGTTTAGACAATCTGTTCGAAACTGAAGGCACTACTTGATATTAAAAAGAAAGAACTGGATGAAGTTTACTGACTTTTCGGCGGTTTTGGCGTAAGGGGCCTCGCAGGGGTTTCTGGGATAGCAACGGAAGGCTCCGTAATAGTTCCAGCACATTTCATCTTCTTGGCAGTTATGGGTCCCCGACTCACACTCATTTATGTCTTGTGATTGGCAAAGTGACAGAGAGAGAAAAAAGAATTGAGTAGTTGTCAAAAATAGCTGCTTGACAATAGTATCCCCCACTTCCAAAACACATAAACTCTCCACGCTTCATGAAACCGAGCTGTAAAAACAGTGCAATTTGGGAACTGTGTCTTAGGGTTGTTCCTGAATATCCAGCAGCTGTGGAGGTGAAAGGAAACACAAGAGGGAAGCCTGCAGATCTGTAGTTGAGGGAAGCCCCCGATGTAACCCCACACAGGCCTTACTGCAACTCTTTCCCTGCAGCACCATGAAAATAACCCCATCAAACATGCCCCAAACCACAGGGCTATTTCTGGCACAGCAACCTAGATTCATCATCATAACACAACCAGCCGGATTCATGGCTCCCCCTATAAACCCTGCACCTGACCGAGGGGGGAGAGGAAAAAATAACAGCTCTCCCTTTGAGCGAGCGCCGGAGCTTCAAATAAATCCACTTCAAGAAACCAACATCATGCTTATAAATTCACAGAGGTGGCTGAGCAGGGCAACACCAAGTTTGTGTTGCTTAACCTCTGCATTCTTTCCATGACAGTACTGGGTGAGAGTGGCCTTCATTCCCGCTTGAGAGAGGTAAAATAAAGTCGGTGATAGCAGGATGATAAAGTTATCTTAAATAGTTAAAGAATAGAGGGAAGGGAAGAAGACATGAGGAACCTTTCTGATGTGAAAACAGAGGGGAGGGTTAGCTAGATAAATAAATACATTCAGAAGGGATAAAAAATAAGATTTATGAAAAAAAGGAGGACTGCAATACCTTGACACAACCTGTTTCCCTGCAGCTGATATCCTTCTGGACACTCACAGGAGTAACTTCCTGGGCTGTTAACACACTGGTACTGACACAGGAAGCTGGAGAAGCCGCATTCATCAATGTCTGTACAGGAAATATACACATTCAAACACTGATAAGATGGAGAACGAGGATAAGGCGGTGCACTTCGAAATCTTTTACAACCATGAATTTATCTGAAGATGTTTATCTATTTATGTAAAGTATATATTTGTGTGTGTGTGTGTGTGTGTGTGTGTGTGTGTGTGTGTGTGTGTACTCGACCGACGGACACGACGGAG
>NW_011338486.1:310923-315265 GCF_000735185.1 Notothenia coriiceps
TGTTTATCTATTTATGTAAAGTATATATGTGTGTGTGTGTGTGTGTGTGTGTGTGTGTGTGTGTGTGTGTGTGTGTGTGTGTGTGTGTGTGTGTGTGTGTGTGTGTGTGTGTGTGTGTGTGTGTGTGTGTGTGTGAGTCCACCTTGGCAGGAGACTTTGTCTGCAGCCAGATCGTAGCCCTGGTCACACTGGCAGAGGAAGGAACCAATCAGGTTGTAGCAGTGGTGCTGACAGGGATTCTCCACATCACACTCATTCACATCTGAAACAAAAGCAGATGTTTTACATGCATGGAACTTAATATTGTAGTTTTATTGTTGACTATCTGAAGCTCTTCAAGGCTCTTGGCTTGCATAGCGAATACGAGTGGGTGTGAAATAATCAATTTACTTATATTTGTATCATTAAGTAGTTGCAGTTGCTCATCAGATGTCAGTTTACCATTTTATTTGATTATTTGTTAACAGTATAGCACTTTATTATAATAAACTCTTAATAAACATTTGCATTGAAGATCTGGCAACACGCAAGCTTCCTCTGAATAACAAGGCATTGAAAGACATTTTTTTTACAACGTAATGTTGTACACAATAAAAAACGAGTACACACATTACTTTTTAATGACTTACCAACACAGCTGTGGTTGTTGCTGGCCAACTTGTGACCTGCGTTGCACTCACAGTAGTATGAGCCCAGTGTATTCACACATCTGTGCATGCAGTAGTTAGTCAGGGCGCACTCATCTCTGTCTGCAAGGAAAAACAAACACACACAAATTCATGAAAATGTGAGTGGTAAGACACAATTCAAAAAGCAAATTTTTTAAATAAGTTGATAAAAGACTAGACAACATCATTTTCAAAGGCTTGACACCAGTTTTAGTCATATGGCCAAAAGACTGATTTTCACAATCGATTTATCTGCTTGTTATGTGAATAATGCTTCTCAAGTCCTTGCATGTTTTTGGCAGTTAAAACCCCAGAGATATCCAGATAGAATGATAAAAAAGCAGGAAATCATCTCATTAGTCAAGATAGTTGGTGATTGTTTTTCTGTCGTTTCACCTGCAGAGGAGAGTGTTTTGCGACAACAACTCACCAATACAGTGGTCTCCATTCTTCTGGTAGCCTTGAGGACACTGGCAGGTGTAGGAGCCTCTGGTGTTGTAGCACGTCTGTTCAGGACCACAAGTGTGTCTGCCTGTCGCACATTCATCTATGTCTGCAATAAACACACAAACACACACAGTGAGAGGAAGCCAAGTTAATGCCTACTGTACGCAGGAACATGTGGCAGACAAAGCAAGGCAACATGTCTGGACTATCTGAACTCTGTGATCTGCGATGTGTGAACTCCACAGACAGTAAAACAATTCTGTGATCACTGACACCATCACATCACACACATGTTCACACAGAGAGTAGGCGATTAAATAAAGAGGGCTTTTATTCAGAGGCTCCGGGTAAAGGGGAAAACACAGATCATATCTCCTGCTAACAGGACAGCTCTTTGAAGGGGGTGAGAGTGTGAGTGTGTGTGTGTGAGAGAGACAGCTCAACTGATAAGTCCTATGCTTTCTACCATAACGCCTCCCCTCTCATCAGACTTTCATCAACCCAAAAGCACACAGATCCACTTTCTATCCGACACCCCATCTTTGGAAAGTTACATAACATGATAAGTAAAAGTTTGATGTTTGCAGAAGAACTTGAAGAAGAAGCTTGAACGCAAAAATGAAAGATGCTACATTTCTTAAATCAGGTCAAACCATTTTACAAGCATACAATATCTCTGATGTAAACAACAGATTCATTGTTGACCAATTAAGTAATAAGCAAGATTTTAGAAAAGCCAAATCAAAAGTTACCAACTACAGTAAAGGTTTCAACGTTTTTTTTTTTAACTGTACAAACAGTTGATATTTAATCGCTTTCAGCAGACATTTGAATTTTCCAGTTTGGGCCACACAGCAGTGGAAATATTCATCTTTTTATCTTGAACACATTCTTCATTTTGGTTTGTTTGGAGTCAGAGCCCAAAAAAAAGTCTCACCATAAACCCCCCCTCACCCCCATTAACTTAACTTCAATCTTCCGTCCCCCCTACACACACACACTACAAATACACCCTTATTTTATACTCTCATCCCTGAGCAGCCGTCCTCCTGGGTGGTCTGACACAGCCCATCATATGCAGACAGCCAGTGGGCATCAGCATGACAGACAGTTATCCTCAATACCACACACAGGAAAGGAGGAGGGGGGGTATTATAACTGCATTATGAATCGACAAATGCATAGCCTAACAATAGTCAGAAAAACCTGACAATAGTACTAGACTCGGTCCTGCTTCGACAGACATTATGTTTGCATGATTTCATAGATTTTATTCCCATTATGGGATATTGTTAAACAACTTTTCTTAATGCATTAAGATTGTTAAATAATATCTTTAACATAATTATTTTAGTTATAGCGCAAAAACTGGTCCCAATATGTTGATTTTCTGTTGTTTTCACTGTTCGTTCAGTGTTCCATCTTGTCAGTTATCTGTGAAGCACTTGCACTACTGCGCTAATCCTTATGAAATCCATACAAATAAAGTTTGATTGATTTATCTCGCCATTCCCTCAGTTCCTCAAATGACCCATTTGCCAGTCCTAAAACTTCCACCATCCAGTAGGACTGGTGCTGTTGAGAAATTGGCTTGATTTGCTGCAGATGGGCCTTTTAAACTAAAAGGTAGACAGGCAAGTTGTGTTCACTTCTTAAAGGTAGGAAATGAAAGAGGGCTAAAATGTGTTAGACTATGGGGGCACAGTGATAAGATGAACTTAGTACATTAGGGACAAAAGCAGGGCTCATCTAAAAACTGCACGTGAGAGACAACAGGTGCAAATTGCATTCAGGGAGGAATGCAAAGAAGAGGCTTGTTGCTCAGTGACCCGCTTAGTGACAGACAAAGATAAAAGCCCTTTTGTTCTGGAAACTCTAACGCTCTGATGTGCCTTGATAGGCATCTGGGAAAGTGCAAACGTAAACAGCACCAAATGAGATACTGAACGCTTGGACTCCAGCAGTATCACATACTGACCAAAGAGCATAAAGAGATGCTGTTAAAAAAGCCCTGGTGCAATGGAGAGTCTAACTGCTGGCGAGGAACCTGGAGCATCCAGATTCAGCCTCTTAGATCAGGAGATACACTAAACCTGGATGTGGATGATTAGCTTGAGATTGGATTTGGCTTATTATTAAAGGTTGCATCTATCTGGGTGGCAAAATCAATACTGTCTAACGTCCTTCATTCAGTTAACGGTATAGCATCCTCGGGTTAGCTAGCAAGTAACTGAAACTGCCATACTAAACACAATGAGGTGAAACAACTTAACGAAACAACAATTGTTTGAGCTGTAGGCCTACTGTAGTTTGAACACACAGAACAGTAATGGGAGAAACCAACAATACAGAAGTCAGAGTATTAGCTAGCTTGTTTGGTAGCTAAAGAAGCCAACAAGATAAACCACTAGCTAACCCTTTATAGAAAAACAGAGTGAGGTGCTTGTCAGAGAAGAAACTGGAGGTGAAGTCCTGCAGAACCAATTAAAAATGTGAATAAATGTTAACATATAGTTGAAGCCAGGATCAAGCACTTAGTGTGAATCACAAACACGCCTATTTACTGGAGGTATTTGGTGATTCATTGAGACTGGAAATGCCCTGCCTTCTGGCAATATATTCAGACAAGTTACAGGCTCCCGGTTCCTGATCAGTCCTGTGGGATGATGTCGGGTTTCAAAGTGCCAAGAAGCAGACAACAACTGAGATGTGGGTGAAATGTTATGGTTTTAGTGACACAAAAAACTGTCACCGAACTGATAAACTAATAAAACGTTGCATTCTACAGCATAGGTAAGGTAACTTCCGGGATTGAAAAGTAAAAAAAGCTAATGCTGAAATGCCAGCAGGAGTTGCAAAAGGTAGACAGATTGTATAGAAGTCTATAACAACAATTACCATACTTCGCTAATGATTATAAAGAAGCTTTAGGGCGTGGCAAAATTGTGACTGACAAGGGGATACCACGCAGTGTTGTCTGGTACTGGTGCTCACAAAAACCCAAATTTGAGGATTAAAACCTAATCCACGAACAAATGTGTGAGATCACGGTGACTTAAACAACTCCCTGTAGTGTCTGGTCTAAAGCTCCAAGGCCCAACAGAAGGTACATTTGTCTTTTTATGATTTAAGTTTTTTTTTTTTTTTAAGTGACAAAAGTGATCAATCTATTAAGGGTAAGCAATTACTTTCTTGGATAAGATGAATGACCAATCAGATAGGTAGCA
>NW_011338486.1:315305-322847 GCF_000735185.1 Notothenia coriiceps
TTTTTTTTTTTTTTAAGTGACAAAAGTGATCAATCTATTAAGGGTAAGCAATTACTTTCTTGGATAAGATGAATGACCAATCAGATAGGTAGCAGAGCTTGACCAATAACAGTTGGCAAACTAAACTTCTAGTTTTCTTTTTTAATTGGAGTCAGAGCTGCTCCACATATGGCTTCAAGGCTACAGATTTACAAGAATTACATCAGGTACTTGAAATCATTCAGGATTGAATTACCTGGAGTACAATTACATATATGCCACTGTGTATGTAAGTCCATCAAAAACGGTGTCGCTGGTGCATGGCAGACATCTGCGACTGGATCATGTTCTAACACTCTCCTACATAGGGTGTAGAAACCATCTGTTGGTGCGAAGTAACTGCACATGGCTAACTGTAAATTGTTTAAATGTGAACAATGCACCGATGCTTCCTAAGAAGTTCTGTGTAGGAAAAGTCAGAATCATTCTTATCCCCTTTAAGAAAGCTTGGATAGCTCTAAATAAAAGCATGCTGTGTGTGCTGAAAGTAATCCAAAGGTTCATTCACGGGAATAACTTGTGGTAACTGCTACTTTGTCACTAAACCTTTTAAAGGCTGCCAGTACAAAGTTCCACAAAAGTTTGCGTGTGCATAAGTGTGTGTGTGTGTGTGTGTGTGTGTGTGTGTGTGTGTGTGTGCGTGTGTGCGTGCGTGTGTGCTTCGCTGGCAAGAAAAACGAGTGACATCTGCAGATGAGTGCTATTAANAAAGGCTGCCAGTACAAAGTTCCACAAAAGTTTGCGTGTGCATAAGTGTGTGTGTGTGTGTGTGTGTGTGTGTGTGTGTGTGTGTGTGTGTGTGCGTGTGTGTGTGCGTGTGTGTGTGGGGAGTGGCTGGTTCTAAGGTCCCATAAAGCCTCAACAGCTTACCACATGTAGTACAGTCCATATAGTTTACACAGGAAAACAGATTTTACCATCTAATGTGATGATGTGTTGCGTGTGTGGAGAAGTGACTCTGTTCTCTGAGGTCAGATTCTTTCCTTTTTTTCAGGATTTATTTAACACAGCTTACAAGTTTCCTCTTAGAGCCTGCTGTAACATCACAGTGAAAGATAAGGCTGTCCAGCAGGAGAGTGGAAGATGTAAAAAGAAAGAATGAGGAGAAAGGGTGGAGGCCTTTTTTTTTTAAAAAGGGCTTTTTAAGATTTGAAGTTAGAGTTATGGCCGTGTGTGCATATGTGATGTCAGAGTTAAAAACTCCTAGCTTTTCAAGGAGATTAATTCTAAATGCCTTGTGGGAGTTGGGGGAGTAACGGCAATGGCGGCAGCTCAAAGAATGCAAGTGTGTGTGTGTAATGAACAAGTGGGTGTGTACTGTTTGAGGTGCTTTGAACATTAAATGGTCTTTTACAATGTTATATACCGAATTGTGGTGTTACACCATAAAGAGATGTAGTGTGTTAGTGCGTGCATATTGCTGAGAAAGAAATAGCATATTTGTCCAAAACGGGAACTAGAAAGTGTTTGGCCAGAATTCAAAACAATGTGTTATTTGCTCCAGATTTAAACTGACATGATAGGGCTTGTTGTAATTATCACTTGAGAGCATTTAGTCTTGTTTTCACTGAATCACTGCAATGGAAAGCAGAAGCTGTTCCAAAAACATTTGGAGCCGTTCTGCTGTTGGACGGTGTCTCTGTTTCCCTCTGATTATTGGATAATTCAATCTTTGGGAAAGCAGGGGGCAAGATGTGAGAAGTTAATAGCCCATAACATTTCACAATGTCTAATTTATTAGCATGTCATACACCCTGAGCGTTTCGTTTTGCTTAACCTCAAACACCTTAATATCACCCCTTCAGGCAAATGCTGCACTGCACGTTTTTCATTTGTGTATAATTCTCTCTGCAATGCAGTGTAAAATGCAGCTATCAGTGGCTCGAACACGACCTCAGGACAAATGGGAGTGGTAGTGTTCCCCTTTCAAATCAAGCCCGAACACAAAGCAGATAAGAAATCAAAGAATTCAAGGCACTCTAACATTATATTCTGTGTATTTCCATCCCTATTAGGGCATCAAATATTTCCATGCTATTGCTATTCGCACCACTCCCAAGATTCCCCCTCCTATCGCTCTCATTGTTCAAAAGTTAGAGGAGTTTTAGTCATGCTGACACTAAGTGATTTGTGAGTTTGTTCTACACTCTTCTAAAAGGTCGGGCACAGTCTTGACATTCTTGAAAATCCATCCAGTGTGCCAGCTACATTCCCAACTGATAATAATCCTTCCTGTTACTGTGAAAATGTCTTAAAAAATAAAAAGAGCAATTCTCCTGCTATTCATTTCGATATTCAATCACTCTGCCGACTGACATGTGTCAGCTGTAGCCTTTAGAGAAAATGTGTGGCATGGAAGGAATGAAACCTGAAAATAAGGTCGAAATAAAAGAGTGATAAAACGAGTAAAAGGAGAAACTGTGTGCAGCACGAAATCTGCGATCGCATGCGAGTGTCGCCCAGCTGAGCGCAATAATGATTTATAGCAGCCCTGTGACCCTTTCCATCATGATGTAAACGGAAAGAGCAACACATGTAAGCACATCAGAGGAGGAAGCAGCTGGACGTTGGACAGGCACCGACCTCGGGGAGAATAATAACAACAACATTAAGCACTTGCGTCGAGGAGACACGGCAAAGCTGCTTCCTTTCTGCTCTCTGCCATCGTGAAGCCAGCGAGGAGCCAGCAGCAAAAACAACAAGCAATAACAGCACACTGTACGGCAACACTGCACAGTCCAGGAGGGGGGCTGCTTGGCTTGTGCTCACAGAGTCTGAAAAATACTCTGGTTTTCTCTGGTGATGAAATACTGTCACCATGTCATGCTTGTAAAAACACAGGAGGGCAGGAAGTCATTCTTGTTGTAATGTGTTGATCTTGTTTTAGGATGGTGTTGCCAAAAATGTAGCCATTATACCCTTGATTGCTTAGTTACTTAGATCAAGAGATTACATTATGTTTATTGCCATAGAGACGCTGATGTCAAAATACATTAGGAAATTAAAAGAGCAGTTATAAACTGGAAAAATTCTTTATCAGAAGTTGCAACATCAACAGGTTTTCTGGCACAGTTTGCAAATGGAAAGTGAGTCTTGAAAGTCAACAATCTTAACAATTTTAATTAACAAGAACAGAGTTTAAAACAAGAAGGTTACTAGATGTTTGAGGCAGATACGGTTACTAATGAGTGGTTTGAACATCTAGGGATGATTTATTGACTGGTTTTCAATTTCTTTTTTACTAAGACACATGTAATTGTTCATAAACTTTTTAGATTCTCAGTCACTGTCATTCCTAGAAAGCATCTACCATCCAAAGGTTCAAACTAATGAGTTAGAGAGTTAAACCACACTGTGGTGCACAAGGAGAATCGCATAGTGAAGATGCACTGTAGCAGTCTGAGAACAGGTGGAAGACGAGAGCTTAGCTGGTAATAGGAGGGTTCAACAGGCACAAAGGTGTGCCTCAGATGTCTTTTTGTTTGAGTAACCCTAAACAAAGTGGGCCAGCTTGTGTTTGATCCCACTTCCTCAACAAAACCATAGCAGAACGTTTAATTTAACATCCTGTATGTCCTGTATCACGTTCCCCTCACTGTTGAAGTCTATGCAACCTTCTCCAAATCTGTGTTGCCAATCTTTGATGGATGTTAGAGAGAAATAAAAACTGACAGGATAACATCTAAAGGAATTTCCTGAAAAACTGTAATCGCTCTCTGTGTATCCTCACATCTTTTCACAAAGACTGTGTGGCTAGGGCTTGTTTCTTCAAGTGTAAAATGTCAGGATGAGATGACAACAAGTGGAGCTCTAAAGTATAAACTGTAAAGGTCAAATTGTGCAGCAGCGTCACGTCTCTCTGCTTGTTCTGCTCTCTGCATTCCTGCTCCTCACAGATCGATCCGATGCTTATCTGTCAAAGGTGGTGAGTAATTCCTACCATCACAAAAGATGGGAGCATACGGAAAAAACAACCACCACTGACATTCCAGAGATATTCCTCCCAAGTGCATTGCATCTGTGTGGAAAAATGTTATTGCATGCACCCGGCCTTGTTTGGAAAAGTACACAAGTTCTCTGTCACACAAGGATTAACGGACTTAATAGAACATAGTTAGGAAAGATTTCCAGCCACTGCAGGTAAAGAGCGTCCGGCTTAAATCAGTCAGGCATGTATGTAGCTGGTAATGTGGCCTGCATGACCTCAAGAAACCAGACAGGTAAACAGGAGTGTCATTTCTTTTCATGTCCCATACTGCAGCGCATGAGTATCTAATTTAGACATTACAAATAAGTATGTGATCTCAAGACGTGAGAGGAGAATGTCAGAAAGTGTAAAACATGATCTGGCCAACATCAAATGCCTGAAGCCACTACAAGTACAGATCAGTTTGTTATGAGCACTCTCTAATAATGTTCAACTGTAAATGAGGATCATAAAATAACGCCTTTCCACTTTTCATCATATGTAAACGATTCCTCCGCTTTTGATGAAGAACCTCAACTTCTAGGAGGAAGTGATCTCACCTCTGCTGAAAATAAGAGTTAATATGCATACATAAGACTACAACAAGCCACTTGTAGGCATCTCCTTATGGTAAACACAGTAAGTGTGTGTGTATGTATGTTTGCAGGGTGGGGGGAGGTCATGGAAATGCAAGGCATCATTAAGCTGTCACACATACAGTAAGGCTTCATAGTGTGTCTGTGTGGCCGGGGCTGGGGGGGGGGGTCGCCAACTTCCCCGATGTGTCACTGCAACAACACACACTTACTCTCGGGTTCACAATCAGGGCCAAAAGGGCTTTATTGCACCATTAGCACAATGAGAACGAATATTAAATCTACATTGAGAAGGAAGAAGTGAAGTGTATTATGTAATTTGTGGTTTGTTTTCGCTTTTAATCAGCATAAATATTCTTATTTTTATTTTATTTTAAGCTTTGGAAAACTGGCAGCATTATTTTTCCAGTGCATTTAGCTGAACTTTCTACTATTCACCACACGCTCAGCAGTAAGTCACCAAAACAGCTCAGCAGCAGCTCGGCTCATGACGTCTGTACAACCTGGCTTGGTCAGTGCTCCGGCACTTCTGTGGTTATTTAGTGAGTGTCAGCCTTTCATCTTCCCCTCTGCCCTACCTGACTCGGCACTCTAGGTTTCCTCCACAGTGGTGAGTTAGCAGGGAAGGAGCCTGGTGTAAGCGCTATTTGATACATTGAGGTTTCCCCCTATTGAAAGTTAATGGGAATTCCTTCGCTAGCAAGATACGTAGCTATGCAACACAGCCACTGTGGAATAAAATAAAAGAAGAAAAAAAGACAATTCTGTGTCCAAGAACAATTGGCTCATTGTAGCGAGTTAAAGGTAATGACAGAGAAACCAGAGATTGATGTAAACAAAGATTATATCACTCCACCAACAGAAACGTACGCCCATGAGACGGCACGAGACGCCTTCCAGTTTAAACTCCCGTCATTTCAAAGCAATAACACTGACAGCAACAGCCTATCTTTGTTTAGCCCATGCACTGAAACGGCACGCCAGCGAATGAATAAGTATTGCACCCATGCCAGCTTCCTTATGTGGTTACTTTAGCTGATATGCTGCCATGTTTTACACTCTAATAAAACCTAATTGGGTTTCAATTCAGAGAAACACATAAAGCACCTCACACATATCTTTGCCCCAGGTGTAAAATCAAATGTGTTACTTTCACTGGAGCTCTGTGACCACAAGCCTCACCACACAGCCACTCACCACATGCCTCTGCCTATTGGCACGAGGAACTCCTACCCAATGAACACATAAGATTTATGGTTATGGTGCACTTTGCCTTACATTACTTTGATACAGCTGACTCTACATGTACATATCCTCACTCAACATCCTGATCTCACACAGACAGATGGCAAAGTTAAAGCTGTATACACATGCCATCAGAGATGCTCTCTCAGGTGCAGCTATGAACATCTGGCGCAGAGCGAGAAGGTGGGTGAATGTGTGATAGAGCGACAAAAAATGAGTCTGTAAACCACTCCCATTTGTAAAGATCAAAGAGTCTTGCCCAAACACAGCATCACACCAACACAGCTTTGCGCAGTTACCAAAATCTCAACCTGCGCCCAGCCAAGGGAATATATACTTTAAAGAGCAACTTGCAGGTTTTGTTTTTTTACTACATTTCTGCTTAACCTTGACTGGAAATTACAATTAAAAATGTTAATGCAGGATTTGATATGTTTTACAAGACATAAGGGCAGGAATTCAGAGGAAATGGAGCCGTTTTGAGCTCTGCTACTAAAAACTGCTTTTTTTTTAACGTCAAACGCGTCATATTACGTCACATGGGGGAGTTAACCTTCTCGGACTCGTTCTCTGCCCAATCCGCGGTAGTATTTTGCAGTTGAGTAGAGCGGTTGTGATTTAGTGAGCTGGTATTTTTTCGGTAATTTTACATTGCATTTCACCATTTGTAATCATGGTGAGCTTGTGCTTGTGCAGGTTGCACAAACTCAAGCCTGTCAGGGCATCGACTCCACAGTTTCCCTCACGGGAAAAGGACCGGAGCTAGCGTTCGTTCCTGGGTGCGTTGTGCATCCACCTCCCTGCAGCACATACTCCGTCTCCACAGCTTTATCAAGAAACCGTATTACATCTCTCTCCCCCCTTCGCTGTCTCTCTCTCCCCCCTACGCTGCTCTCTCTCCCCTCCGGTACACGGCACCGTAAGACTAGTGTAGAGCAGTGGCGTAGCTGTGGGTGGGCCCGGGTGGGCCTAGGCCCACCCACATGCACGTCTGGCCCACCCACAGCCAATCAGCGCTTCATAGCGCAGAGCCGGGAAGCCCAGAAGGAAGTGCCACAAACTGCAGTTCAACTAGTGGCCGACAGGGGATGGATGCAGAAAGGAGCAATTCCCATAGACCCCCATGTTAAAATGCCCAACTTTACAGCAGAAATAAACATGTTTCTAGCCTGGATCCAATAAAACTTATTCGAATAACGTGTACTGAAAACCATTGCTCGGTAACAGGTGTAGCTGTCCGAATATCAAATTGGTGTGCAGCCTCGCGCAAAGAGAGGCGGTAGAGGAGGCACACACACACACACACACACACCAACGTACTATGTCGACGCACAACACTTTTGACGGGGCGGGGGGCGTGTGTCTGCCCCCTCTCTTCTAGAGAACAGACCTTTCTAGATTTTATGATTTTATTAGTCTGCGTAAAACGACGAAAAACGTATATCTTGCCTCAACCGCTGGATGTTGACGTTACATTACAAACACATCGTTATGGTAGTATAGTGTTATATATATATAATATATAGCCGCCGTGGTCCACAAAAGTATAAGTCGTTACACCATGGTACGATTTGACGTCTGAAAGTTCTTCTTTATTATGAAAGTAAGTGAGTGCCGTTTCAATGAAATGAATGATATTTTTGAGTGCCATTTTTTTACGTGAGGGACAAAGGTAACAGTACTTCCACCTTAGAT